>NW_022196903.1:69580787-69590393 GCF_008632895.1 Mastomys coucha | reverse complement strand
TGTGTATGGTAGAGGATTGCAAAATCGATCATCAATAGGAGGAGAGGACCTCGGCCCTGTGAAGGTTTGTTTTTGTTTGTTTTTTTGTTTTTTGGAGGGGAAACTAGGAAAGGAGAAATTTGCATGTAAATAAAGAAAATATCTAAAATAAAAAAAAATAAAGGTAGGTTTATACCTGGTATCTGGTTTCAAATTGAAGCTGCATCTTTTCTTTTGTAACTTAGCTTTTTGCCCCTAGACATTTCAAACTGGAATCCTGTGAAATGGATTTCACATTCTATCATCCTTCATAAGCATCCCTCTGGTTTTCTAAATTCTTATGAAAAATAATCAGTTAATTCTTTTCTGCCTACTTCTCTATTCTAGGACCCTAATGCTTAAGACTCTCCTTACTTGCTGAAATCACATTTTATAATCTGCAAGTGTTTGGGTGTTCTCTCATTTATTGTCTACAGACCAAAATCTCCAAGAAGATATATTCTGTCTTCAATTTATTAGGATTCATTCAGAGTCAAAGTTCAGCACATTTCTTTTGAATTTTAAAGAACTGATAATTTTGATTATTCATTAGATTTTTTTTTGAAAATGTTTTCCTTCTAAAAGCAATGTTACAAAAAGTTATCAAAATCCACTTTGGATGACTTTAGTACAATCTGAACTCTTTCAAGTTTAAAACATTCTATGAGTTGTTAGCATAGGGAAAATAACGGGAAAAATTTGATGGGGTGGGAGTTGGGGGTGGGGTGGGGACATCCTCATGGAGACAGGGGACAGGGAGGAGGTATGGGATGTGGAACAGTCAGAGGGGTGAACATGGAGGGGAATAAAATCTGGAGTTTAAAATAAATAGATAAATAAATCTTCAAGAAGAGACCCTAAAATTTCTGACCTGCATAATAGCTTTTTATTTTCCTTCTCACAGACTCATGGGTGGAAGAAAGGAGAAAATCCTTTTAAGAACTGGCAGAAATTTATCAAGTTTTCATCAAAAATACATTTATGTCAAGATAAAGTAATGTCACATCAAGTGTAACTAGATATTTGTGGATCTACGAAGCAAGGAAATAAAAACAAAACAATATATGAACATTGCAATCCATTTACAAGAAGTCCATCATTTCTCAAACAAAATTAAGAAGTATTTCAGATGTGTGTGTGTTATCAGTGCATAAAGACAAAGATCTCTCTGTTTTTATTTCTAGTCTTTCTCTCCAGATGTATGTTGCACAGAGTACCTTCTGTCAATTGTCTTGAAGAAAAATTCTCAGTTTGGAGAAAAAATACAGCCCAATAAGGATAGAACTCACTTTGACCACAGTGATATACTATGAGGATGTTTAAAAACAGATGTATTAGAGTCCTGATGACTAAGGCTCTTTCTACCAAGTAGATATTTCAAAGCATCGTTTCTTATGTACTAGGACAGATCACAGGCTACTGTTAATACTATGTCTGGAAATCAACACAAGATAAAAAGTCTGATCATTCAAAGCCTATTTTTGACTCTGGTTTCTACTTGCCCCTAAATCAGACCACTATTCTCACCCCCATATATACAGTGTTTCATAGAGGGCTACTCCAATGACCATGGGCACACAGTAAATTCTTAGTATAATTGAAAGATCTCTTTTTGTCCAATGTGATAAACTTAGCCTCATTCTTTTTGGCATGGACAAGGATCTGATTTTGGAGCCTTAACATTCAAATATCTTACACGATCACACACAGGGAAACTAAAGACATAGGTTTCTCTAGAGATTGATGCTTAACTAGTCTAGCTGAACCTGTGAGCCCAGTAGAATAACAATTATTAAAATATAAAAGAATATTGTTGTTGTGGTTGTGGTTGCATTTACTTGGGAAAAGTACATGTTTACTGCCAATGAAATCATAATTACATTTTAAATCAGTATTTTACAAGTAATTTCCTAGAGTTTGAAAATATTCTATTTAAATGTCTACTGCTTCCCCTGATACAGTTCAAAATGATGCTCTGAATTCAGTAATTAACATTACTTGATAGTTAAATAGCTTAGCCAACATAATACATGTTCCTCTTCTACAGTTTTTCTAAGACTGGGGGACCCTGGGTAGCCTGATGTTAGCACTGTAGAACATTTCCAGGTTGTGATACTGAAGATATCATGAGCCTTTTCTACTCATAATGCATCAGCCAGGCCCTTTACCATTTCAAAATAGTGAGTTAGCATTTTTGTTTTAAGGGTAAAATAAGTGAGGTTGGTAAAAATTAGCTTGCTTATTGCCCAGTTGCTTGTTGTCAGCCTCAGTTGAGCCCAAATCTGAAGGTCCAATGGTAACTACTAGATGACCTTTTAATTGTGAAGTGTGGCAGAATTGTAATTATGATTATGGCACTGCAAGGTGTACAGCACTACAGAAAACAATGACAGGTGTAATTTCTTCTTGTGAAGCAACAGAAGGAGATAATTACTGAGGTTAATTTCAAAAGCCACAATAATGAGGAGTAAATGTATGGGAAAAATGAACCCAGCCAACTATAGCAGATCTACCTTCAGAAGAGACATGTCTAATAACCTAAATTTTCAGATAAAAAGCTGTAAATGGGGAGTTAGTTGACATGTTTTTCTCAATAAAGTTCATGGACTTTCAGCTTCTACTTTCTTTCATTGCTATAATTATAACTCCCTCCCCTATATTTGTATTCCCAAAATACCTCTAGTTATCATTTTCATGTATGAAAATAATGTAGTCACTCACAAGATAAAGTCAGATCAAGTCCAAGCAGGGATGGAGAGAGACTTACAAAGTTCAACTGAAAAGGAGAAGCTATTGGCGATTGATGGCTGGGAGGAGCTGGAGAGTCAAATTTTTCAGGGAGGTCACCTGTGAGTGACCAACCAGACACTACAAAAATTTATATACCTGCAGAACTCAGTGGGTTCAGTGGGGTTAAAACTGAAATAACAGTGTTCATGTAATTGGGAGGAAACTGGAGATAGAGGGAAGGGGATGAACTTGATATTTTACTTTTTATAAAATAAAAAAATTAAATGGGAAAAATTAATAAAATTAATAGAGCCATTCTTCAGACTGTGTATCCTTTCACAATATAAGTATCTTAGAAATTACATTTTTGTGACAATTCTGTATGTGTTAATAACACACTTCTTAAAAATGACTAAATTTAAACACATCATACATTTTATAATGTGGAAAACTGATGCTCTTTTTGTACTTTTTCAGTAAATATCTTCTTATGCAAGGGCTTGACAAATGAAATATTATAGGCTGGAGAGGTAGCTCAGCAGTTAAACTCACCCACATTCAAGATTGCTATCCCAGACTCCACACCTGGATCTCACATGGTAGAAGGAGACAAAGTAGAGAATGTCCCTAAGCTCTCTATTTGTGTGTGTGTTTACATGAAGCAAAACTTAAAAAAAAAAAAACTGTGATAAAAATTAAAAACCAGTCCATTATGGATAATTTTTCTTTTAACCTTCAAAACACATCATTGAAGCTAATGGAAAATATTGTTCTTATTATTTCAGTTGTTCTATTTCAGACTCTAACTGCCAATAATGAAGCCTATTTTTAAATCTCACCATATTGTCACAATGTCTGGTATCCTCTTTTATGCTCACTTTTGTGACATGGAAATCCTTTAGATACTGCAATTAAATTAGAACATGAAGGTTTGATGTTTCTACTTGGCTTATCTACCTTACCACAAACAGTATGCATTCTTTCTTTGGTAAGCCTTGATAGGATCCAACTCTGTATATTCTATTGTTTTTATTATTCAGTAATTAAAACATAGCATATTAGGCTGAAATTATTTCTTGGCAACTGTGAATACTGAAAGAATAAACATGGGCATGTAGATGATTCTTCCATATGCTGATTTCATTTTTGTACTGTCTATATTCAGCAGAAAAAGTAGTTCTATTTTATCATTTTGAATAATTGTAGTATTTCATCTTAAGATCAGTTCTAAATTGCATTATCTTAAACATTCTGTGTTTCCCTGTCTTTCTACACCCATGTTTCTATATTCCAGCCTTTTGAACATGTTTCATATACTATTTGATTATTTATGTGTCTCTTCATCAGAAGTTTAACCTTATATCTATTTCTTATCTGAATGTTATGTGAATATTTATCTTTATATTTAGATCTATTTCTTATCTGAATAGTGTTTTCTTTTAAAAAGTGGATTTATAAATGGATTATTTTTTTAAAAAAAGAACTCTCCTGCTTACTAGCCCTGGCATTCCCCTACGCTGGGCATAGAACCTTCACAGGGCCAAGGGTCTCTCTTCCCATTGATGATCGACTTTGCAGTCCTCTATTATACACATGCGGCTGGAGACATGAGTCCCCCCCACGTGTACTCTTTGGTTGGAGTTTTAGTCCCTGGGAGCTCTGAGGGTACTAGTTACTTATTGTTGTTCCTCCTAAGGGGCTGCAAACCCTTGGGTCTTCTCGCTAGCTCCTTCATTGGGGACCCTGTGCTCAGTAAGCAGGAGGGGGTGTGATGGTGATCAGGGGAGGGGGGAGGGAACAGGGGATTGTTTTAGTTTTATTTTATTTTTTTCTTATTTTATTTATTTTATTTTATTTTATTTTATATTATTTTATTTTATTTTGGAGGGGATCCTGGGAAAGGAGATATTGTAAATAAGAAAACATCTAACAAAAAAAAAGAAAAGAAAAAAAAAGAACTCTCATTTTAAGTTTTTTAGGTTACACATATTCTGAATACTGATATGTTATATTTTATTTTATGTTGGTATATTATTTATTAAAGTCATTTTAGTGCATAAAGTGAAGTCACATCTCTGATTATCATAACAATATTTACTACTTATATACTTATAAACCGATTGTTTTAGAATACTGGATTTATCCTTCATTGACTTTCTTATATAGCTGCCATTCTCTGGCAATTAATAGTGTTTTGTAATCATATTAAATTTATCTTTAAAACACATCTTAATAAAATCCCCATATCCAAAGGGCAAAAAAGGAAAACATATAACTTAGTGAATGAGTATATGTTTTGGAAAATATAATAACTAATGTCTGGCTCTATATATCTAGACAAAAACCAGGTCTGAGGAGGTTGGAAGCACAGGGACAGTTATATGTCAAATTGTAGCTATAATTCTCACAAATATATATATATATATATATATATATATATTTATATCACAAATATATATATATATAAAGTTGTGTGTGTATGTGTGTGTGTGCAGTATATCTGATGTCAACATATAGTTGAGATGACAGTAATAAAAAATCATAAATGGTACTGACACAAATACAGACACAATGATTGATGGAATAAAACGGAGGTGCCATGTGCAAGTTCACTCAGTTACTGCTACCTAATTTTGGAAAAAGTTCTCAAGAAAGTACATTGTACAAGAGATAACATGTTCAACACAGGGTAGTGTGAATCCAAGGATGTGCAGAGAACAGCACAAGGGGAACTGATTATGATTAAACATCATGATGAATTTAAACAACATATCATTAGGAAACACATACTTGACATAGTGGATATAGCCTAAGGGAATTTTGTTTTGTTTTGTTTTTCTCTGTCTAATTCTGGCTATCCTGGAACTCACTCTGTAGACCAGGCTGACCTCGAACTCAGAAATCCACCTGTCTTTGCCTCCCAAGTGCTGGGATTAAAGGCATGCACCACCACTGCTTGACTGGGAAAAAATTAAATAGTAAAACCTAAAGAATAAGTAAGAGACTTCAAATACAATTGAAGGTCTAACAGCAATAGTAAAATAAAGTGCATATAATATTTCTATACAAAGAAATATATTGATTTCTTTCTAAACAACACTAATAGCAAACAAAGTTAGAAATAAAAGATGATATTTTTAGAAGTAAATACAATGGAAAAATCGGTTTGTCTTTAAAGGTGTGTGTGGGGAGCCGTGATCTTGAGAGGCATTCGCCATGGCAAGATGGCGCCTACTTCCTCTGTTAACTCCTAGTGGACAACTGTTTGCGCATGTGCGTAGAGAACTATTGGCGCATGTGTGTAGAGTGAAAAGACGCCATGTCATGGCCCATCCCGGGGCTTTACGTAGGGTAATGAGCGAACAGCCAATCATGAGCAGACACGTCACGCTGTGGGCAGATACCCTGCACTGTGGTGTATATAAGCAGTGCGGATTTTGGGTTCGACCCCTTTTTTCACTATGGATGGAGACAAATAAACAGTTGCTGCAGAAGGAACCTAGTGTCCGCGTGTCTTCTTCCCGGCGAGAAGACTGCGCGGGCTACAGGTGTGTCTAATTCGAAGTTGACCAAGACACATTAGATTTGTCCCCTCACATGCACAAGTATGTAAGCTTCAGAAATTGAACTCTGTGTTACATAAAGACCAAAAAATAAGACATTAGGATTGAAGGGTGGTTTTGGGAGGATTTAGAAATGAGTAGGAACTAAATAAGATTCAATATATACATGTATAAAATTCTCCAATTTTATATTATAAATTTTAAATATATATTCATATAGAATTATACATAATATGTAAAATATTTAGTTTCTAATGTTACCTCTTAAATAGAAAGGATTATATAAAAATAATTTATGCATATTAAAAATGATATAGCACTGAATAAATGTATGTGAATACTAATAATATGTGGAGTATCTATAATTGTATGGCTCATTTCACATTAACTAGTACATATATAATATAATTTAATTAATTTGCATTATAGATAATGGTAGTCCCATTTAAAAAACTAATTAACAAGAGAGTTATAAGGATCTAGCAAATGGAACATGCCATATTTACCTGATGACAGAAGCCTCATGTTGAAAAAAAAAACAAGGAGAAGATAAAATATTTTAGTTGTTGTTGTTGATGGCATGATATAGGATTCTTCAAAATTTTATTCCAGTATCAAAATATGAAAACTTCATTGATGCTTAGGAGATAAATTACTAGTAATTTCATTTATATTGTCATTGATCAATTTGCTTTTTCTGTTACCATCAGATGGTAGAAAGAATAGACTCTATATTTCTCTCACTCTTACATAGATGACTTCTTTTATTCATTTAGATAAATATAGTTTTGCTTTATATTTATTTGCAAATTAGTGTTTTGATAGCACATAATAAAAAATTAGCAAATACAAAGATACTTTTGCCATTATATTGATGAGTATGCAAACCTAAATCAGTTTATATTTTTAATTGAACTACTCAATAAATAATTTTAACATACAAATATTTGAATTTTTCTTGAGTCTTATCATAGGTGTGGTTCTACCTACATTGTACTTAAACTTATCACTTTGAAGAAGAGTTTTTAAAAAGCTGTTCTTCCCATTTCTTGATTATTTTCATGTCACATTATATTGAATAGCTTACTTTTCAATAGCTCTGAAATAGCATTGTGATATCTGGCATTTGTGTTGTTTTGCTACTGAAACTCTGCTTGACATCACAGACTCCTTTTTGAATCTCTATACTTTAATTTCATATTTTATCACTTAGGAAAGTGAGGGAATATTAGAGAGAGTGATTTTAAAGCTTCCCTTCAGCTCTGATATGCAAGCACTTAAAATGAAGTGTTATATGAAGGTTATAAGATAAGCTAGCAGTAGAATTGGAAATAAAGCCCTCAGGATATCTCTTTAGATTTTTCTCTTTAGAGAGAAATGAGAAAAAATTCATAAGAAAGAGTGTAAGAACATATGAATAAACCCATAAAAATTAAGAGTAAAGGTGAAAAGATTGTAGACAGAAAAATCTTGAAAAGAGTCAAGGACAAATATTAGGACTCCTAAAGTTGTAGTATAATTTTTTTTCCAAAGATGTACATATACAAACTCATGACAAATTATTCATTAATCATAATATTGATTGGCTTTTTGTCTGTGTGTTCCTGATATGCACACAAGGTAAGGAATGTCATGCCTGTTACAGTGTACATGTAGAGGTAAGAGGAAAATTTTGTAGAGTGAGGTGTCTCCTTTAATCTATAAATGGAGTAGGGGGATAGAATTTAGTTTAACATGTTTGTGTGTCAGGAGATTTTAACTCTAGAGCCATTTCTCCAGCCCCAGATATTTTATTTTTATTACTCCTATACTTATCCTAATTGTATGATAGGAAAATATCAGAAATATCTATAGAACCATAAGTCTTTAAGAGCTTAAGACTCTGGTTTTCTTGTGACACTGTGATCATCCTCAGGCAGCCTCTTGAATGAGATTTACCTGTTATCCACAATATGGTATGGCAGACAGCTCACTAAGTCATCCATGGCTTCAACACATTGTTGTCCAATATCACTTGTCAATTGGGGCTTGTGCTTCTGCTCCGAGAAAGTGAGTCTCTCAGGCCAAGTCAACCATATAATTTTATTTAAACTCAATCCCTATTTTTGTTGGAGGAAAGCATTGTTTGAGATAGAACTTTACTTTGTAACTTCTACTAGCCAGGGAAAACCAGTATGGACTCACGCAGTGTGGATTCAAAACCCTCTATCCTCAGGATTTGGAGTGATGAAATGACAGAATCGTGCTACCACACCCAGCAAAACTACATGTTGTTTTCTGATTGTAACTACGAGGGTATTTTGAGTACTATGGAGTTAAACAGCATTTTCAAGAACACTATTTGGTGGAGGGATTAAACTATGTGGTAAGGTATCAAGGTCAAAGCAGGAAATTAATGATTTGTGGTTAACCTATAGAAATAAATATCCTAGATCTTATGTTGAGGACGGACATAACACAGTAAATCTAAAATGTCCCTCAACAGAGGAATGGATACAGAAATTGTGGTACATCTACACAGTGGAGTATTACTCAGCTATTTAAAACAATGAATTTATGAAATTCTTAGGGAAGTGAATGGAGCTGGAGAATATCATCCTGAGTGAGGTAACCCAATCACAAAAGAACACACATGGTATGCACTCTCTGATAAGTGGTTATTAGACCAGAAGTTTGGAATACAGGAAGAACAACCCACATTCCACAAGGAACTCAAGAAGAAAGAAGACCAAAATATGGACACTTCATTCCTTCTTAAAAGAGGGAACAAAATACCCATGGAAGTAGTTGCAGAGACTAACTATGGAGCAGAGACTGAAGGAAGGGCAATCCAGACTGATATAGCTGTCTCCTGAGAGGCTCTGACAGTACCTGACTAATACAGAAGTAGAGGCTCACAGCCATCCATTGAACTGAGTAAAGGGTCTCAAATGAAGGAGCTAGAGAAAGGACTCAAGGAGCTCAAGGGTTTGTAGCCCTTAGGACGAACAACAATATGAATTAAGTAGTAGCCTCAGAGCTAAACCACCAACCAAAGAGTACACATGGTGGGATTAATTGTTCCAGCAGCATATGCATAGTAGAGGATGGTAAGTCGGTCATCAATGGGTGGAGAGGCCCTTGGCCCTGTGAAGGTTCTATGCCTTAATGAAGGGGAATGCCAGGGCCAGTAAGCAGGAGAGGGTGGGGTGGTGAGCAAGGGGAAAGGGGAGGGAACAGGGGTTTGTTCTTGTTGTTATTTTTTGTTTTGTTTTTTGTTTTCTTTTCTTTTTCTTTCTTTCTTTCTTTTTTTTTT
>NW_022196903.1:69563307-69580777 GCF_008632895.1 Mastomys coucha | reverse complement strand
TTCTAAATAAAGAAAATATCTAATAAAATTAAAAAAATATAATAAATAAAAAAATAGGAGATATAAAACAAAAAAGGGCTTCTTTAGGGTTGTATAATGTTTTAGAGTTTTTGTGCTTCACTGAAACTAATTACACATTTAATCCATGAACATTATGACAAATAAAATGGTCACTTATTGTGCAGCCCATGAACACATGAATGCATGTGATTCCTTAAGTGGATTTCCAAGGAAAGCTTGGATTAGCAGATGAAGAAAAATTTGTCTGGTGTAATTTGAGCAGAAACATGAGTTTTCTTGTCTTAGCTGAAAGAGAGTCCACAGACCCAGCATCCTCCACTTGGAACCAAATAACAGCTCACTTACTGAGAACATACAAAATACCCACGAATATACAAATTTTTAAAGATAACTGCACTTTTAGAAAAACTGGGCTTTTGTTGAACATGTCTGGAATTTATTATTGAGAAACTTCTCAGACTGAAACAGTGAAAAGGATGCACTGTTCTCTCTTGAGGACAAAGTTGGATGTTGGCAAAGCTGTACTGCCATTGCTGCTGGCTTCAGAGCTTTCTCTCTCTTTCTCTGGATTAGAGGAAGAGAATGACTCCTGAATGTATTTTTACCTACAGAAGTTTACAAAAAAGAAATTATCTTTATTTCGCATACTTCTATCATATTCCCTAAAGGTTTATATCCAGTTACTGAGCCAAATTTAACTAACATTTTCACACATATCCATAATAATAAATCTATCACTGATTATCAACACATTTGGTTTTCCTTTAAGAATTCATTATTCTTTATCTCTCAAACCTTATGACCTTTGTCCATAACTCATTAATTCCAAACTTGTTTACATCACAGATCTGATACTGTTCCTAAAACGGGAAATCATACTACTTCTTTTGAGGATACTAGGAACCATTTTTGTGTTGTTGTAATAAAATATTATTGCCAGAAGCAAGTTACAGAAGGAACAGTTTAATTTGGTTTTGGTTCTAGCAGGTAAGTTCCTAATGGTGAAGAAAGCAAGGAAGCAAGCAGCTAGAGCAGGAAGCCCTAGCTTTATACTTTATACTTTAAAGTATAAGCACACATCTCTACTGTGTACATCACACAGAGGTCAGGAAGAAGTGGAAGAAGTCAACAAACCCTCTAAGCCACACCCAGTGATATACTCCCTTCAGCAAAGTCTTGACCTTCTAAATGTTCCATAATACCCCACAACATTCCCATACCCTGCACCAGGTAGTATCACTAGCTGCAAACTGAGTAATAAAATATGTGAACCTATGGATAATATTTCTCCTTCAAACCGTGATGAAGTAACATGCAATAGAAGGATATAGATGGACAAAATATTCTTGTTACAAACTCTTCTCCTTAAGTAACATAAGTCTCTTAGCATTTCCTTATTTAAAATCACTGCTAAATAAAGTCTTTTAAAAGGCCTCTAATACAGACAACACTCTTTCTAACATTACGTCAATCATCAATGAAAAAGAAAAATTTAAAGTATTTATTCAAACACTTTCTTCCAGAATGCTTTTCAATCCATAATCCAGATCAAGTCTGTTTCTATTTCCTTCAACAGCTGGCATTTAAATACTCTCTAAATTTTGTTTTCTTCATAATTATACAGGTTATGTCTCTATTATTCCCAGCTCTGACTTTGTGAGGTCTAAATTGCTAGGACAGACATTTAGCCTTCTGAGCTTTTAGTCAATGGGCAATCTAATCACTTCTACAAGCAAATAAAAAGTAAATGTCTCTATGGTATTTTGGAGTTGTAAAGGAATCTTGAAATTGCATGTGAGTTTAAAGACTAATGAAAGAGTCAAACCCTATACCTACTGATGCATCTGGAGGACAGATAAATTAGTAAGGAAGAATAGAGTAAGAAGTAAGTAGCAATGTCTGTGGTAGGGCACATTCACTGCTATGCCAGGAGCCTGTATCCAGTCCTTACTGCACCTTATGAGTTGGAAAAGGAGAGAGAGTCCTAACAATACCCTCCTTCCTGTAGTTTTCTTTATATTTAAAATGAAACTCATAATGAAAGGCACGTGAGACTTTCTAAAGCACAGTAAGTACCTAATAACGTATAATTTTAAAGTCACGGGGAAGGAGTATCATTTCTAAACCATGTCAGGATAGTAGAGTGATGCTGAATGTGAACATGACCCCATCCAAGTCAGGTTATCTTCCAGCTCTTTTAAAAACAAAGGGATAAAAGGGAAGGTTAGTGATTTAAAATTTAAATATATATATATATATATATATATATGAACTTATATATATATGAACTTATATACTACATATATATATGTATATATATTCAGTACACATTAACAAAACTATGTAGACTTACAAACAAAGGCATCTTATACAGATATCAGAACCTTCATGAGTTCTACATTTCTGCCCTGTTACCATCCAGCACTAGAACGAATGCAGTGGTCTAACCTGCCATTGTTCTCAGTGCTCCTCAGCCAGAAATTAAAATTATAGTTGTTGCTATTTGTTTCCCTTTTATACTGATATTCAATGTGTTTTAAATGGAAAGTACATATGACCACATTCTACCTTATATTTGGATTGAAACCTCAAGAATAAAGAAATTAAACAAACACCATCCTGTTCAGGTTCTTGTGCTCTCATCTGATTTATCCTCTCTCTCTTTCTAGGACTACTTGGATTCTTCATAAACATATTCTTACACATAAGAATCAGATGCTGTATACTCCATCATTCTTCTATATTTTACATTATGTTATTAGCCTCTATTTTTATCCTTATTTTTTTCATTATTAAGCTTCTTCATTGACAACACACTATTAAAACATCCTATTAAATATGCCTGCATGGCTGGGCTTTGGTGGCACACACCTTTAATTCCAGCACTTGGGAGGCAGAGGCAGGCAGGTTTCTGAGTTCCAGGCCAGCCTGGTCTACAGAGTGAGTTCCAAAACAGCTGGAACAACACAGAGAAACCCTGTCTTGAAAAACCAAAAATAAATAAATAAATAAATAAATAAATAAATAAATAAATATGCTTGCACATAATTTCCTTTCTAGACAGAGTATTCTTCTTTAATTGACACTTTCTTTTAAAACTTCATTTTTCAAGATACCAGGAGAATGAGTATTATAGCAAGTATTTCTTTAGGTACTTCTTAGCCATTCAGTATTCCTCAGTTGAGAATTCTTTGTTTAGCTCTGTACTCAAATTTTAAATAAGGTTATTTGATTCTCTGAAGTCTAACTTCTTGAGTTCTTTGTATATATTGGATATTAGCCCTCTATCAGATATAAGATTGGTAAAGATCTTTTCCCAATCTGTTGGTTGCCATTTTGTCCTATTGACAGTGTCTTTTGCCTTACAGAAGCTTTGTTATTTTATGAGGTCCCATTTGTCAATTCTTGATCTTAGAGCATAAGCTATTGGTGTTCTTTTCAGGAAAATTTCCCCTGTGCCTATGTGCTCCAGGCTCTTTTCCACTTTCTTTTCTATTAGTTTCAATGTATCTAGTTTTAATGTGGAGGTCCTTGATCTGCTTGGACTTGAGCTTTGTACAAGGAGATAGGAGTGGATCAATTTGCATTCTTCTACATGCTAACTGCCAGTTGAGTCAGCACCATTTTTGAAAATGCTTTTTTCCCACTCAATGATTTTAGCTCCTTTGTTGAAAATCAAGTGACCATAGGTATGTAGGTTCATTTCTGGGTCTTCAATTCTTATTCCACTGATCCACTTGCCTGTCACTGTACCAATACCATGCAGTTTTTATCACAATTTCTCTGTAGTACAGCTTAAGGTTTGGGATAGTTATTCCATCAGAGACTTTCCTGGAAGAATGCTGATTTCATTTAAGGAGAATTAGCATCCTTTCTCTTTGGTAATTCTTTAATACTTAACATGCTTCCTGATTCTAAATAAAACTTCAAAGCCTTTATTTGTTTTGTATTATTGAAGTAGGCTCTTTATCCATGTCTCATTTGAAACACAGCTTTATATTTTCACCTATTTTTTTCCTGTACTTATTTTTGCAGATAACATTTAACAAAGAAGGAAAAGCTAGAAGAAAACTCAAGTGAGAAAGTATATAAACAATCATCAACGTTTGGAGATATTCTAATGATCTCTACCATTCCCTTTTTTCAGATCTCACAGAATATTGCACATACATTAATACCAGTTGTAATTTTTTGAACATAACCATAGTTTTCTTATTGCATAACTGGTATAAGAGAGGCATAAGAAGTGGACAAGGTGTTGGAAGTATTCACGTAGCAAAATATAAAGTATTCATGTGGTAAAATATAAATAATGGTCAAATTCAGAAACCTTATGTTTGTGCCATACTGACAGAGTGAGGGAATGCAAGCTTATTTTTTCATTTTTTTATTGCATGTAAAAAATTTTGAAATTATACAAGGGCCTGTAGATGGAGGGACAATCAAAAGAGTTCTTTCAGGGCATCTGATACAATAGCTCATTGTTCAGGCATATACATTCAGCATTTCTAAATAGATCTCTCTTATTTTCTCTATACCAGTATCTTAACATCAGTCCATTGGTAAACTAAACTATTGCATTGCAATCGCCACCCTACATAGGGTCTATTTTACCATGGGTTATATATGATAATCCACTGAAATTTTGTGATAAAATGAGATAGGTTTAGTGAAAATAAGAGAAATCATAGTTGTTTTAGTTTCTTACTTCAAACTTTTGTGGTGAAAGTCTTCAGGGCTGATTTTAACTAAATCTTTTTATGACACAGAGCTATTCCTTTTCTTAATATTCACTAGGATTCATCTTCTATGTTATGTTTATGATAATGATATTATCTGCATATGAAGTAAAATAAAGAAAAAAATATAATTCTAGTGTTTATTTTTTATAACAAGTTTTACTTAAAGAAAACTCTTTTTAGTATAAAATATATACACAAAGTCGGATCTAGCTACTCTAAAAATCGTATCTAAGTTAAATGCAAAATGATGCCTTTCAACAGATTATACTGCTTTTTGGTAGTGTACAAAAAATCATGGACTCAGAGAAGAAAATCATGCATTTATCTGGTAGAAATACTTGATCTCCCAAATTGAAGCTTTGAAAAATTAAGCTTACTCCTTGACAAATAATGAGATTTGTAGCAAGAGTTCAAGTTATATTACTTTTTAGGGCATATAATTCCAACATTTCTCTCTTTACATTCTTTTTCTTCCTCCAAGCACTCCCACATACCCATCTACACATTTCTTTCTGTTCAGTCTCTCTACTTTCACTAAATATCCCTGCATGCACACATGTACATGTATATACATATACATATATATGTGTATATACATGTGTATTCCAAAAGTATAAACTTACATACATATACATATGTATATGTATACATATGTATACATATACATATGTGTATTCTAAAAATATAAACTGCTCAGTCTGTACAATATTATATGTATTTAATGTTTCATTTATTGAGTAACTAATTTCTGTTCTCTTCCATGAGTTATACCATTTATTCCACATTTGCCTTGGTTCTCAGAAGCTTTTTATGTGGGGTTGGGACCTTAAGGACTTACTCCCTGCACACTATGGCACATTTATTGAAGTCATTCTTGTTCAGCTCAAGTTTAGGCAGTCATTAGACTTTATGTGTCTGATATTACTAGAATACAAAATCTCACAGAAAAATCCCTGATCTTCTCGTTCTTCTAATCTTTTCATTCCATCTTCCCCAAAGTTCCTTGATCCTTAGCTGGAGTGTTTTGCGGTTCTATCTATTGTAACTGGGGTTCCAAAATTCTGTTTTTATTGATTGTGGTTTTCTGTAATGGGTCTGAGATAAATATATATATGTATATATACATATATCTCTGATATAGATATGCCTGATATATATATGCCTGATACATATATATAGATATGCATGATAGAGATATGCCTGATATATATATACATATATATATGTATATATATATATACATATATATACATATATGTGTGTGTGTGTAAGGACAAATGTTTATAGATTGTTAGTGATTATGCTGATTTAGTAAAGTTATGGTTATCCCATCCCCTCTTCACTTTGCTTCTGAGAGGGTGTTCCCCCACCCCTTCACCCTCCCATCCATCCCTATCTAACTCCCCAGCATCTACCTTTTGTGGAACATCGAGTCTCTAAAGGACTAGGTACACCCTCCTTCACTGAGGACAGACAAGATAGTCCTCTGCTACATATGTGCCAGGGGCCAAGGACCAGCCTATGAATGATCTTTGGTAAGTGGCTTCATCTCTGTGAGCTCGAGGGGGTCTGGGTTAATTGAAACTGTTGTTCTTTCTATAAAGTTGTCACCTCCATCAGCTCCTTCAGTATTTCCCCTAACTGTTATTTGTGGATTTTCATTTCTATCAAAATGCTTTTTAGTTGTCAGGTGAGGTGTGGAACACAACTCCCTTTTTTCTTACTAAGAGCAAGCTTAGAGTTACATGAGTGCACAAACTCAAATGAATTAAAACAAATACTTTAACCATAACAATTTTGCTAATGCCTGAATAAGCGTTCACTTTATGGCATTTATAATGATGAAGGTATAATTAACATAAACATTGAGATAGTGTGCTATCTATTTAAATGAACACTGCTTTAACTGAGATGCAATATATATGGTAAAATATTTCCTACAGAATAGAAAGCAAATTTGATCTTGTTTTATTTTATTTTATTTTTTGATATTTTCTTTATTTACATGTAAATTTCTCCATTCCCAGTTTCCCCTCCAAAAAGCAAAGAAACAAACAAAAACAACAAAAACAAACCCCTGTTTCCTCCCCCTTCCCCATGCCTGCCACCCCGCCCTCTCCCACTTTCTGGCCCTGGCATTCCCCTACACTGGGGCACAGAACCTTCACAGGGCCGAGGTCCTCTCCTCCTATTGATGATCGAATTTGCAATCCTCTACTATACACATGCTGCCTGAACAATCAGACCCCTCCATGTGCAGTCTTTGGTTGGTGGTTGAGACCCTGGGAGCTCTGAGGGTACTACTTAGTTCATATTGTTGTTAGTCCTAAGGGGTTGCAAACCCCTCAGCTCCATTGGTCCTTTCTCTAACTCCTTCACTGGGGACCCTGTACTCAGTTCGATGGATGGCTGTGAGCCTCTACATCTGTGTTAGGTACTGTCAGAGCCTCTCAGGAGATAGCTATATTTAGGTTGGCTTGCCCTTCCTTCAGTCTCTGCTCCATAGTTAATCTCTGCAACTCCTTCCGTGGGTATTTGGTTCCCCCTTTTAAGAAGGAATGAAATGTCCGGTTAGCTCAGTTGGCTAGAGCATGGTGCTAAATTTGATCTTGTTAATATCGTACTTCCCCTTATAACTCAAGTTTGTCTAGGGGCCCATGGCTGGATAGCCTAATCATGGCTATCTTCATTCCATATGAGAAACAGTTATCTTCTCAGGCTGTGATATGGGTGCTGCAATATTCCCAATCTTTTCTGAATTGATGGGAAATTTTGACTTCAGTCTACACTTAGGAGATGGTTCTGATATCAGTGAATACCAGCAGTCTTGGCAGGAGCAGCAGCAAGTAGAGGAGGAGGAGGTAGAAGAAGAAGAGAAGGAGTAGGAGGAGGAAGATGGGCTCACCAGTGACAGGAAAAAGCAAGCAAGCTCGTAGCAGGTCCTTTGCCCAAAGTGCCTAAGCTTCCTTTGATTTTGACTGCCACTAGAAGATAACACCTACATTTAATTCAGATTTTTATACTTCAAATAACCTGATTAATAAAAGTTCTCACAGATGTGCTCAGCACCTTATCTCTGAATTTATTCAAGATCCAGGCAAGGTGGCAACCAAGATTAACTATTACATACTTTTAAAAAATATTTATTGATCTTTAATTTCAGAATGTCTGGGTTCATATCATCTTAAAAAAAAAGTTTCCTTCCTTGTAAGTTGGATTCAGAAGATAACCTCTATGCTTTTATTAAAGATAATTTAAAATACTCCAATCTTACTCTCTGATTTCTATGTCAAAAAGAAATGCCTTGCAAAGAATTTCCTTTTTAAATAAACAAATAACATGGAAGTTTGTTTTTCATCAACTAAAATCTGAAAATGAAACTCCAGACTTCAAAACTTTGCAACTGTTCTTGAAATATATTCAACAAGAAACAGACACATTAGAAAGGCCTAAACACTTACTCTCTTTCAGTACAAGTTGAAACTATAAGTAGATAATTACTCCTCATGGGAATTCACCACACTGCTACTTATCTGTGAGTGGTGTTATACTTAATGGTTCAAAGACCTAAAAATAATAAAAAAAAAAAATTAAGTACTTGAATGGGTGACTAGAAATGTCTGTTGATATTTTAAATGGCTCTCCAGTTCTGGCCAAGGGGAAATTCTGGAAATTTATAATCCAATTGTTTGTTGGAGAAGAATTGGATATCTTCTGCTATTTACTATGGGAGATTCAGCAAGGGTTCTATTTGAAAGATACTAAAGACTACTATCATTATAGTATGGGTTGAGGCTAATTACACCTGAAAGTGGGTATGCGTAGACCTGGACTGATCATAAAATTCTGCTATTGGAATGGGTTCTGACAAGGGTACCTGAGACAGTCATCTGCCTAAAGGTGAATAATGGACCAACTATCACACACAATGAAAATTCATGATAAAAGTACCATGTCTTGCAATTTTGTTTTCTGGGTAATAAAATATTGATCTTCTTTTGTACATCTGCACACACCTACCAATTGCAGGCTTACTTTTGAGCTAAGAATATCTCATGGATTCCCTACACAATATATGTTCTCCCATCTCTCTAGAAATTCAAAACTGCCTACCATTTGAGTAGGAACCTAATGTTCAAACACAAATTAAGTAGACTGAAAATTCAATATGATTTACCTGTGAAAATGCATTGTAAATGGGGGTTCTAAAATGTCCTCAGAAATCTTTGAATCCACTGATAGTGATTGTCTTTTTCTGCCAGAATTTGACAGAAGACAACTGCTAAAGAGGCTGTCAGTAGATTACCACATCCTCCAGGAGCCTTGTGCTTGGCAGAATCCATATTAAACTTTTCCAGTGACATTTTCATTGATCTGACAACTGTCAGTGAAGGAGTGTCACTCAGGGAGATTCGCTTCAGAGGAATTTATCTAGCTGTTCTGACTTCCAATGCAGTTTATTCCATTGTGCCTTCAAACCTCAGTTTCTCCCTTGGCATCCTACTCCTCACTTTTCAGTATGGAATTATCCCATCTAGAAACTGACTAAAAACTGGGAAATGTTTGAGACATGGTTTGAGAAGGCTCCGAAACAAAGTGGGAGCTGCAGACCCATCTCACTTAAGCCCCAGTGGTATAACTCTTGCTGTTAAATGTTCAGTTTTCTACCTCAAGTTTTATGACATGGGTACAAAAAATGTTATAGAGTGTAGAGTAAATCTGAAGAGTGCCCAGAATTGAGACTGGAAACATAGCTAAACAGCTAACAAATTTTTCTGCCTTGCCAGAAGACTCAGGCTGTATTTGCAACATCCATGTGTTGGTTTACAAGGACCTATGACATCAGATTCAGGGAATCTATGTCCTCTTGTGACTTCCTTGGAATCCAGAAAAAATATGGTACACATAAATTCATGAAAACACAAACATAAAAAAACAATAAATACATAGTTTAAAAATGTGCTCATGATTAATGTAATGTGGAGATTACATTATAAGGCAATGGATATTTTAAATATCTTGTTTAAAGAAATATAAAAAGCAATAACTTTTATGAATAAAGTTAAGGTAATAGTGAAAGATAATACAATATCACAAATGTAACCTAATCCAGGCAAAGTTTATAATAAAAAGCACATGTAAAAAATATTTTTAAATGGTGCTGCTACTTCCAATTCCTCATACTCTTATTAGTTAAACGAGTATGTGAAATCAAATTTCAAAAACATTTGATTACTTTAAATTTTGGTTCTCTCTCTCAATGTGTGTGTGTGTGTGTGTGTGTGTGTGTGTGTGGTTGCATGTGCAGGAGAGAAAATCAAGCATGCCTGCATGTGTGTGCATGTGCCAGAAGAGGTATCTGGATGCCCTGGAGTTGGAGTTACAAGGTGTTGTATGCCAATGTGTGAGTATTGAAATTGAACCTGGGTCTTCTGTATAAGCAATAAAAGGCATTTCTGCAGACACACTGATGCTTTTGAACAGCGGCTCGCATCAGGACACACCACAATAGGCCCAAACAATTCCACATGTAGAAGGTTTAATTGGGAGGGGGGTAGTGGCAGAAAGAGGAGAGAGAGAGAGAGAGAGAGAGAGAGAGGGAAGAGTGTTCACTATACATATGTATATATACATATATATATACATATATATATATATATATATATATATGTATATATATATGGTGGCTGTAGGTAAAGGTGGGAGGTGAGCCCAATGGATTCTGGGAATATGGCGGCTGTTTCCTTGACAACATGTCTATTGGAGGCCCTGATGCCAACATAACTACCTTCTTGTTTTTATAAAGAGAAGGAAAGAAAAAGGGAAGGGGAAGCCAATGGTGAAAGGGGAACAAGGGTGTCACATCTCTTAAGCTACTTCCTGTAGGGACGTCATCAATGGTGGTAGCTGGCTTTCATCATCAGGATCTACTTGGTAATGTTCACATCAAGTTCCTCTGTGGACAGTGGGTCTTCTGTGGGCAGCAGCTGGTAATCCTTTAACAGGAGCTGATTAATAGTTTGGTTAGAATTTTTTGTATTTGTCATTGAAGAAATGTAGAAACAAGATTAATGAGGCAGGGAACAAATAATAACACCAGGAAGATGACCAGGAAAGGGGTTACAAAAAGAAGTATCCACTTTGATATAGGGTTTTAGAAAATTCCAGAAAATTCCAGGTCTCATGGTCCCTGAATTTTTTTATGTCTGACTGTGTAGCTCCTGGATTTTATTTCTTACTATCCTGGATTGGTTGACATAGAAGCCGCATTCTTCTTGGAAGAACAGGCAAAGACCACCTTAGCTGTAAGGACATCTAGCCCCCATATGTTCTGAAGTACCACAGCTGCCAAAGAACTGTTCTGTTTTTAAACAGTAAGCACAGTTTCAGATACTTTTTGAAAATTCCCTTTAAACTGGGAAGTGAATGTATTATATTGGGTCATGGAAGTTGTTATCCCTATAACTCCAGTACCAACACCTATGGCTATTCCTGTAGTGGCCAAGAGTGGCACAACTTGGACTGCCCTCTTATGTTAGGCAGCTATCATATCTACAACTGGGATTGGCGGGGGTAAAGGTGTGAGGTGAGCTCAAATAGATTCTGGGAATATGGTGGCTGTTACTTTGGCAACAGGTCTATGAGGCCCACCTATGTGACATCACAGGCTTGGGGGGAGCCTGATGCCAACACACACCATGATAAGCCTATTTCAAATTAACTTCTGCTGTTGTATTATTTCTCCCTGATATTTGATAAGTCCTGAGATAAAAAAAGTATGACACGGTGCTTGAACCAATCTTAATAGTTAATCCATTTTTTCCTTTCTAAAAATTAGATATTTTCTTTATTTACATTTCAAATGCTCTCCCTTTTTTCGGTTTTCCCTCTGAAACCCTCCTACTACCTCCCCCCTCCTCTTGCTCACCAACCCACCCTCTCCTGCTTCCTGGCCCTGGCATTCCCCTACATTGGGGCATAGAGCCTTCACAGGACCAAGGGCCTTTCCTCCCATTGATGACTGATCAGGCCATCCTCTACAGCATATGTGGCTGGAGCCATGAGTCCCACCATGTGTATGCTTTGGTTGGTGGTTTAGTCCCTGGGAGCTCTGGGAGTACTGGTTAGTTCATATTGTTGTTCCTCCTATGGGGCTGCAAGCCCTTCAGCTCTTTGGGTCCTTTCTCTAGCTCCTTCATTGGGGACCCTTTGCTCAGTCCAATGGTTGGCTGTGAGCCTCCACTTCTGTATTTGTCTGGCACTGGCAGAGCCTCTCAAGAGGCAGCTATATCAGGCACCTGTCAGCAAGCACTTGCTGGCATCCACAATAGTGTCTGGGTTTGGTGACTGTATATGGGATGGATCCCCAGGTGGGCAGTTTCTGGACTGTCCTTCCTTCAGTCTCTTCCCCATATTTTGTCTCTATAACTCCTACCATGGGTATATTTTCCCCTTTCTAAGAAGCATTGAAGTATCCACTTTGGTCTTACTTCTTCTTGAGTTTCATTGTGGATTATATCTTGGGTATTCTGAACTACTGGGATAATATCCACTTACCCGTGAATGCATACCATGTGTGCTCTTTTGTGATTGGGTTACCTCACTCAGTATAGTATCCTCCAGATCCATCCATTTGCTTAACAATTTCATAAATTCATTGTTTTTAATGTCTGAGTAGTACTTCTTTGTGTAAATGTACCACACTTAATGTATCCATTCCTCTGTCAGAAGACAATTTATGGAAGTTAATTCTCTCTTCCTACCATGTGAGATGAAAAGATTGTTAATAGATCACCAAACTAATCTATAAGCACTTTTACCTGTTGGGACACTTCACTGGCTATTGACTTAATATTTAAATCGCCATCCCCATCAGATATAATTTTCTAGCATCACTTATTCATTCTGAAATAGGAACCTTTCCCAAACATTCATGTTAAGTTTTTTTCTACTGTCTGAAAAGATTGCGTATGACGCTTTTCATAACGCTTGTGCCTGCTTTCACATAAATTCAATTCTGTGTCTTTTTATTGTACTTTACTGGAATAAACAAAGAAGGAGAGCCCCTTAGTAGATAGTTAATTCACTGGAGCCTTGTGTATGCTTTCCTTCATCATTTATATTTCTTCCTGAGCAAAACTGCTTTCACTGCCTCAACCCTGGCTGAGTCTTCCTGTAGAAGAGACAGTCATGTAAATAGCTATTTCAGTGAAATGTCTTTACTCAAGTTTAATCACACTGAAATGCTTTTATCTGGGAACTAAGTTCCCTTATTCTGAGGAATTGAACTCTCAGTCAGAAATAGAGCTGGTAAAAAGGAACCTGAGTTTAATCTGTAAGTTACCAGTGCTTTTTTCTTATATTTTCCCATTCTTAGATGAAGAAGAAAATATTTTGAGGATCAAAATGCACTGATCAACTTTAAGCATGTTAGTAAATCACCTGCTGCTGAAAATGCAATCATTGGTTCCTATGCCATAGGATTCTTATGAAAAAGAAAAGAATTAATTAAGTTAATGTGAGAGAAAATTAATAGGTCCAGAAATATGTGGTTTCTCTGATGTATTACAGACCATAATTACACAATAATTCCTTAGCAACCAACATACAGAAGCTGTGCTCTCTATTTTTCTGTCTGAAAGCAATTTGGAAAGTGTTTGAGGCACCTCGCAGTTTTACAGTATAGTTCTTTAAAATGTAGATGACATAAAGTGACAACTCTCTGCTGCAGACAAGAGCATGATGCTTGTGCTCAGATCCAAATGAACCAGGAAGCAAAGACAGGAGAAAATCAACACTCAGGTCCATGTCTCTCAATCCTCCATTTTGTTCATCCTGAACCCCAGTTCAGGATAATAATAATCTGGGTGATAATATTTTCAGTTAACTTGCAATTGAAAAGAAATAATCACAGATTCCCATAGTATGTCCCAGGGCTTTTTCACAAGGAGGAAGCTTTATTCTGTAGACAAATAGTGTGAGAGCTAGAGAGGGTCTAGTGTATGACATACAAATCAATTGCTGATAGGAGCTAAGAAATAAAAGGGGCTTTGAATGGGTAGCAGGTTTTATTTTCAGGCTCTTATCTTCAGCCATAAATGCCCACTCATCAACCATGTCACAGGGCACAAGTTTCAGAAGTCATTGCACTCTAGAAGGGGTTATTATATTTATGATGCCACTAACTAGAAAACCTGGACACTTCTGAGCATGTCAACCATTGAAACTCTAGTTCTAAACCACAGTTAGATGGATTCTACAGTATATAACTAAATGATCATTGAAAAGCGTTCCTTTGGCTAAGTGGCCAAGGTTGGTACAGCTGTGTCTTGAGGTGGATCAATTTTCAATTTTTTGAGCAACAATAACATTGCCTTACAAATTAGTTGTACAAGTTTGCACTCCCACCAGCAGTAGAGATGTGTTCCCCTTGCCCCACATCCTTGCCACTGTCATGAGTTGTCACTTGTGTTTTTAATCTTAACCATTTTGACAGGCTTAAAGGTAGAATCTCTAAGTTGTTTTGATTTAAATTTCATTGATTGCTATGGATATTTAACATTTTAAGTGCTTCTTGGACATTTGAGATAACTCTATTGAGAAATCTGTTTATATCTGTACCCCATTTTTAATTGAATTATTTAGTTCATTGAGGTCTGGTTTCTTGAGATCTTATATATTTTAAATATTAGCCCTCTGTCAATTTTTGGTTGCTGAAGATCTTTTCTCATTCTTTGGCTTGTTGTTTTGACCTATTGACATTGTCTTTTGCTTTAATGAAAGGTTTGAGTTTCAAAAGATCCAATTTATTAATTGTTGATCTTAGTGTGTGAATTATTAGTGAATTTTAGACTATTCCCCTCTTTATCTTCTAGTCCTGTGTATCTGGTTCTATATGGAGCTCTTTGATCTACTCAGAATTACATTTTTTGCAGGGTCATAGGTATGGGTCAAGTTGTATTCTTGTACATACGAGTATCTAGTTAGACCATCACCATTTGTTGAAGATGGTATACCACTCTTGGACATATACTCAAAGGACACTCCATCCTATCACAAGTAACTTAGCTCAACTATGTTTATAGCAACTTTATTCATATTAGCTAGAAAAAAAAGTAGATATCCCTCAACTGCAGAGTAGATAAATAAAATGTGGTAATTTATAAAATGGAACATTATTCAGCTATTAAAAACAATGACATCATGAAACTTGCAGGCAATGGAACTAAAGACATCCTAAATTAGCTAACTCAGACCTAGAAAGGCAAACATTGCACATATTCAGCCATAAGTGGCTAACAACTGTAAATTAAAAGACAATCAAGCTACAGTCCAAAGACCTGGGAACAAGAAAAGTAACAAGAGGACTTAAGGGCAGATTCAAAGATCTCCTCAAGAATGGGAAGTAGAATAGATTTTACAGGTGGGCTTGTGTGGTGGGACTGGGAATAGAAGGAGTAAAATGGAAGGTGGAAGGAAGGGAAAACACTAGGAAAAACTAAGATGGGTGGAAACCAAGTGCAACTGAAAGTCTATGGAATTTACAAGAGTAAATTATTATTAGGAAACACTCCTAATAATGGGGGCCACAGAGTCTGAACTGGCCAACTACTATTACCAGACAAGTCCTCAAGAGGAGAGACTGGGACACCAACCGAGCCATAAAACATTCAACTTATAATTTGTCCTCCCTGAAGTGTGTACTGGGACTGGAACCTAGCAGAAGTATCATCAAAGAGATCAGAGAGATTTCATCCCTTGACTGGTAGGAGCAGATGTAGAGTACCACAACCAAACATTAGGCAGATTGGACATTGGATAGTCTGGCTAAGGATGGAGAAGAAGAATTGGAAGAACCAGTGGGGTTAAGAATGTAGCAGGAGGCTGTGACTTACAGATCAACTTACAGAAACTAATGTGAACTTGAACGATCAAGGAACCTGTAAGAGTCTGATCAAGGTTTTCTACATATGGGTAAGCAGCGTGGTGTACTTATGAAAAACCTGATACTGTGAGCAGGGGATAAACTCTGACTCTCTTACCTGCTTCTGGGATGTTTTATTCCCTATTAGGTTGCTTTGTCCAGCCTTAATGTGGTGGTATGTCTCATATTATTGTTGCTTGTTATACCCTGTTTGGTTAATCTCACTTGGAAACCTGGCCTTTACTGAGGGGGAGTGGGTAGAAAATTCAGAAGAGATGGGAGGTAAGGAAGAGGCTGAGAGTAGGGGAGGAAGAGTAATATTCAATCAGGATGAAATACAAAGAGAATAATAATAAAGAGTATTGAAAGCAAAACAAAATCCAAACTAATACAACAAAGAAACCAGTTTTAAGCCAGGCAGTGGTGGTGTACACCTCCACTTGGGAGGCAAAGGCAGACAGATTTCTGAGTTAGAGATCAGCCTGGCCTACAGAGTGAGTTCCAGGACAGCCAGGACTATATAGAGAAACTATGTCTCAAAAATAAATAAATAAGTAAATAAATAAATAAACCAGTTTCACTAAAATTATATTAACCTATTTCACTAAAACACATGACATTCCTTGAGAAAAGATCTGATATGACTATTCTTAGCAATCACATTAGGCAACTCACAACCAACTGTAGCTCCAGCTCCTTCTGGATTCACCAGGTATATACATATTGTCTTCTCCAAGACATGTACATATAATTTGCTTATTTAAGATTGTAAGTTAGTTAATATATTTCTCCCTTCCCTTTTCTGCCTTAAGACACTCTCATATAGGCCTCCTTTCTCTTCCTCAAATCATAGACTTCAATTTACATCAATTGTTATTGGAGGCATCCATGTATTTGTATAGGCATACATATTCCTAAATATAACCCATTGAGTCCACAAAAGGTTAATTGTGTGTGAATGATCACTTGTCATTGAACAAAAAAATTGATGTTCTATACCCTAGGGGTACCACCTCTTCCACTTCCAGCTTTATGTTCTGTTGATTGTAGAACTTTCTGTAACATAATCCATTTTCAGATGCTCACTGTTATCCTAATTATTTAGTTTATTTTTGAAGATGTATATAGATTCTGTTGGTATTGTACAATCTCACAGCAAAGTCACTTGTCTTCTGGCTTTTATACTATTTCTATTCCCTCTCCTGCAATATCCCCAAAGCCATAGTTATTGGAATATTTTATAGATATTTTCACTGAGAGTGAGCCCCATAACTCTGCACTTTGAATTTTTTGTGTTTTTCTGCAGGTAGACAAGTGTTAATAAATTGTTTTAGAGATTATGATAGTTAAACAAATTAATGGTTGTAGATTCTCCTCTATAACCTATGACTATGACTTCAGTAGCACTTAGTTTTCTCCCTCTCTCCCTCTCTCTTCTCTTTCTTTCTCTCTCTTTATCTCTCTCACAAAAACATGTCTTAGAATTATATCTCATAGACTGTCACTGGAATAAAGCATTCTATATTATTAATAAAATAATTTGTAAATTATACCTGCCACAAAATTATTTAGAAAATATTGCTGCATGTATTATAAAAGGAGTTTTAAGATAAATGAGTCATATTTTAAAAAGCATTTGTTTAGAGGGATGAGCACAGTTTTATATATATATATATATATATACAATGAAATAAAGTACTATCTATTATATTTGTACATGTATATGGAGAGAAATGAGACTTGAACAAGAAATTCCGTTTCTTTTTTTTTCTTTTTTTTTTTT
>NW_022196903.1:69450588-69562752 GCF_008632895.1 Mastomys coucha | reverse complement strand
TTCCTTCTTCTCCCTGCAGCTCTCCCTCCCAGGCTTCACCCATGTTATAATTTGGTCTCTTCAAGATCGAACATCCTTTGAGTCATCTCCAGCTACATTGCTACCATAAGGAGAGGTTAAATCTCAGTACAGGGGAGCCTTTGTGGACAACAGGAAAGGTGTTGAAGTTCTAAGAACATGCCTATGTTTTTATAATGGAGATGCCTTTATTTCCATATCTAATAGCTTACTGATTTGCAGCAATGTGGTTTCTGTGCTTCTGTTCAGCATCTGCCAAGCTGCATGTGCACTTGTGTCCTTCTTTGTCCTCATTATGTCTGAATCCATTGCTTACTCACAACCATGAATGTATGTCCTTCCTCCTGTGGTCCCCAAGCAACAGCCTGATGGTTTTGTATTACTCATATGAACTACACTTTAATCTCACCGGGACCACTCCTATGACACCCTGTTCTTTGACTTCCTGCCTCTTAGAGATCCCTCCACTCATCTCTTAAATGCCAGGGTTCCTCAGAATTCTATTTATTCTCAAAAAGCAACAGCCCATAACAGCTCCAAGCTCACCATCCTAAACATATCATTTTTTTCTCCCCAAACAACTTCTCTTTTCTCTAACTTCCATTTCTCATCCCAGTTCATGACACTGAGGTTTTATATTTATCTTGGACCAAACATTAATCATCTTTCTAGAAGGCTCCTCACACATTATCCTGTATCCAAACTGTCCTTTTGAATCCATGTAAATCATCCCCATGATTCTCTTAGATCAAGCTTAACCATTGTTTCTGTAATTTGGGGCCTCATTATCTCTCACTGGGACAACTGCACATTTTTTACTATTGCGTCTAGTTTGGCTAGCTTTTATTTACAGGTACCTAAACTATCTTCCTAAAGCCCAAATTTGATTAAATTGTTAAAAGAAATTCCGTTTCTAATGCAGAAAATCGTCCCATCCTATAGAAGTTCATGGACATGTAAATTAAACTCATAAAATGCAAATCAAAAAACAAAAGCATCTGATTATGCATATATAGATGTTCACAGAAAATGTTATTTATGGTGATTACAATTTGAAGGCTATGTACTATCTGAAAAAAAGAAGGGGGTGAAGCAGGAGCCCTTCTCCAAGCAGGAAAATGACTTCTCAAAAAAGAAATTATAAGAAACATAGATTGTCCCTTAGAAAAAACAAAGGATGTATAGTTAATGGTGTATCATTGAGAGTTGTTCTGAATCTCTGGTTCTGAGAATGAAAGTATTGGGATTTCCTGAGATCAGACATTATGACAGCCACTTTTCAGACTCTGCTGTTAACAATTTTCAGACACTCACATATCTTTATACTTAGGAATGTGTCATTGTCATTAGGAATAAAGATTGAATGCTTAAAGATATGGTTCATCAGTTAAGGCACTTGTTTTTGAGAGGAACTGGATTCAGTTTCCAGAACCTTCTAGTAAGCAAGTATTCATAATATAAGTTCCAGGCAATATGATGACATATTTTGCATTCTGAGAACAATGGGCAGACATGCCGTACATGTTCATGCATGAAGGCAAACAATTTTTTTAAAAATAAGGACTAAGTTTGAATCCAGAGGTATATTCAAAGATTCTAAACAGATGATTAATACTGGGTGTTAGTTTGATCTTACCAACAAATAAAAAGACGAAAGTCAGTGAGTTTTAAAACAAATTATAATAGTATTTAAATGAGTAAAGGCAGTACTGATGTGAAGATGTCAGTATAGAACTGGGATCAGCTTTGAGTGCAAGGAGGAAAAGGAGGGATACAAACCCAAGGAGAAGAGAAGAACCCAGGGAACCCTATATTAGGAAGGAGGAATTCTGGCTAATTCATCTAACAACATATCATTGAATACAACCTGCTTATATATTCCCAAGATACAGAAATTGCTTAAAAGGAATAAGATTTGCTCAGGGGCAGGGAAGGTTTCAAAGACAGAATGACTCTGGCTCCAACTTGCAGAGCTTAGAGAAGAAAGGAGGAATGGAAAAGAATATTTTGAAGAGGAGTCTTTGTTGTCCAGGCTGTATATCCCCATTTTATTTCTCTAGAGTATCACAGGGAACCTTGACCTCCATTGACCAGCTCCTATAATTCTTTTAAATGGAAGAATAAAGTCTTAGAGGTATTACAAAAGTCTTCAGAAAACCATGTTTCTGAAAAATCTAAGGAAAGGTTTATCTATTTAAAAACTGAGTGCTGAGTAAGAGCTTCTCTTCAGCCATAGGATTCAATAGCAGGAAACCACTATGCTGAACTCTGCTGAGAAAAGCAGTTCAGTGTCATGCCCATTCATAGACTCCTGCTGAAGACATGGTCAGGAGATAGTGCTTATCAGCTGTCAGAGATATCTATTAAGGCTGGTGGATGCTGTTCTCCTAAACAGTGTCCTTAAGAATCAGGACGACTCTTAAGACAAGATGAGGTAAGAAATACCATGAGGGTAGTTTTATGAAGAAATGCTGGCAAACCTGACTTAAATTTTATCAAAGGCAACAACTGTGATGGTTAATTACCACTGTCAATTGTATGATATCTAGAACAACTTGAAAGGTGGTGTCCTGGAAATGCTTGAGGGGGGATCTTGATTAAGGTATTGAGGTAGAAAGATTTATTCACTGAAGATGATGTCATTACTTGGCATGAAACCCCAGACAGTATAAAAATGAGGTGATCTGAGTGAATAATTTTATTATAGTCTGCTTTTTAACTGTGGATACAATGTTACTGGCTGCTGTAAGCTCCTATTATTATCATGAGTACCCTACCATTATTAGATTAAAACAAAAAACTGTGAGCCAAAATAGAACTTTTCTCCTGTAATGTGCCTTTGTCAAGTTTTTACTATAGTCATTGCAAAAATAATAAAGCAACAACTCATGTGAAATCGGACTTTGCAGGAGGAGTAGCTGTATCCAGAGCAAAGGAATGTAGGATAAACTCTGGACGTTAGTTATAGACTCTGTGTGTGTGTGTGTGTGTGTGTGTGTGTGTGTATGTGTGTGTGCCTTTGATTTCTTGTTCTGCTTTGTTGTATGTTAATTTTTGATTACATTCAGAAGTCATACATTGGTTTGCATGTGAATACTCCTAAAGGAAATGCTGTAGACAGAAAGTGATTTCAAAATTTAAATAATTGGAAGAAAGTTACCAACCCAAGACTCACTCCTCTGATGAGGGCAAAGCCCCTGTGGAGAACAATGTTGATCGTTAAGGGAAAGTTGTACAGTAGTGGCTCTTGAGTGGACTGAATTGCTCAGTTAGAGTTTCTATTGAAAAGAAGTTGTCAGATTCTTCACATTCTTCTTTCCTAATTAAGCATTTGGATTTGAGTTATAATTTCAGACAAAAATGAGGATAATGAAATTCTGGAGAGTAGAATAAAAGGATAATTTTAAAACCTTAATGAAAACAGAAAATAACAGCAATTTAGAGAGTTCATTGACATCCCTTTTACAGTTTCTAATTGGTAGGCAATTAGCATGTGATTGTTCCAGCTATGTGGCTTTGCAGAAAGTTGGTTCTTATTTTTTTTTCATATTTTGCTGCACACACTTGAATTCTCAACATGTTCCTGTCCCTCCTTGAAAATTTGTGATTCTTTTTCAAGTATCCTTTTTCTTCTCTGTTTAAGATGTGTGTGAGTATGTGTGGGTGTGTGCATGTGTACGTGTGTGTGTGTGTGTGTGTGTGTGTGTGTGTGTGTGTGTGTGTGTGTATGCTCAGGCATGCATGTGTGTGCAAATGCATGCATGTGGTTGCCTGTGGTTGCCAGATGAGGGCATCAGGTTTTCTGGAAGTTGTATAGACAGCGTGAGTCTCCTGTAACAGATGGTAAGAAATGAACTCAGCTCCTCTAGAAGTGCAGCAAGTACTTGAAACTACTGAACAAATACTCTCTGATTTATTATTACAGGTATAGAAAGGCCATACTTTTTTCACAAACATTACCCCAATGTAGAGTATATGTCATTAAACAATGTTTTTATGAAATTTTGTTGGGAAGCACAACTTGATTTTTTTATTACTGTAACAACAATTGTTCACACTGTCTAACTTTAAAGTAAATAAAAAATTCCCTTGTAAAAAATGTATTTCAATTTAATACCTAAAATCTCTACCATAAAATATTAATTTATGTAGGGGCTGGAGAGATGGCTCAATTGTTCAAAACATAACCTTCTCTTGCAAGAGATGGTTTTTGTTTCCAGAACCTATAAAATGGTTCACAAGAGTCTATAATTCTGTTTCTAGTGGACATGGTGTCTGTATCTGGACTCTATAGACACCAAGAATTTGTGTGGTGGACAAGTGCACTCAGTAAAACAGTTTTATATACATAAAAACTAAAAATGTAGTGAAAACTTTTCCATTATCATGTACATGTCCTTAATCATTTTAAACAAAGTGCACTTAGGACATATTGTATGTGTGTGTTGACCAAAATATGTTTGAGATATTTTTCTGATATCACAATATACTTGTTTTAAATAGAATTGAAATATGGATATAAATTGAAAGAAGACATACTGAGTTATACTCAGTCACTATTTCCAGCAAAATATGGATCTATCATTATGATGTGTTTTGTATAATCCTGCTACCAATCAGCCAATATCACTGCAACTATCATATAATTTTTTATTAGTGACAATAGAATAAAATATTGTAACATTTTTTTCTATAACTTTTATACCATATGGGAGAGATAGTTTTATTTTCTCTAATTTACTTGCAAGCTTGAATTATCTCTTTTAGACAAACATTAAAAATGTGGTCAAGCTTCTTCACCAGATTTTGAATGTACCATTAGATTATAATGCTCTTTCATATTTTACTTTTGTAATTTTCTCCTTTCTCTGGCAAGTGACATGTTTTAACTGTATATACTTCTATTTTAACCCATAACAAAATACCCAAATCACCTGGATAGATAAATGATAGTAAATGATATAAGAAAAAGTACACAATTTTTCATTGTTAGTGGAAGTACCAAGTGGTAAAGCCACTCCAGAAATCAGTGTGGAGTTATTTTTCAAAAGACTAGAAACAGAACAGCCACATGACCCAGCAATACTGCTCCTGGGTATGTACACAAATAACTCTATATGGTATAACTGGAGTGATTTTGTTGGGTATAAAGATCAGTGAGGTGAGGTAAAGCCATGGGAGTGATGATCACCTAAAAGGAAATATCTATGGGAATACTATAACGATACTACAACTTTGTAGGTACTTGTGGTACACATCTTTAATTCCAGCATTCTGGAATGCTGATTTCTGAGTTTGAGGGCAGTCTGGCCTATAGAGTGAGTTCCCTGAGAGCCAGTGCTACACACAGAAATTTATTCTCAAAAACAAAAAAGCAAGCAAACAAAAAAGTCTTCATCAGAGTGTCTGACCATTTAAAATGCTCAATAAAATGATCATGTTGATTCACGCTTTAAAAAATCCAAAATACAATCCACGAACAACAAGAAACTCAAGAAGAAGAAAGGATAAAGTGTGGATACTTCATTGCTTCTTAAAAGGGGGAACAAGATACTCATGGAAGGAGTTGCAGAGACAAACTATGGAACAGAGACTGAAGGAAGGACAATCCAGAGACTGCTCCACCTGGGAATCGTTCTTATATTTAATTATCAAATCCAGACACTATTGTGGATGCTAACACATGGTAGCTGACAGGATCCTGATATAGCTTTCTCCTGAAAGTTTCTGCCAGTGTCCAACTAATAGAGAAGTAGAGGCTCACAGCCATCCATTGGACTGAGCACAGGGTCCCCAATGAAGGAGCTAGAGAAAGGACCCAAGGAGTTGAAGGGTTTACAGCCCCTTAGGATGAACAACAATATGAACTAACTAGTACCCTCAGAGCTCAAAGGGACTAAACCACCAACCAAAGAGTACACATGGTGGGATTCATGGCTCCAGCAGCATATATATAGCAGAGGATGGCCTAGTCAGTCATCAATGAGAGGAGAGGCCCTTCGTCCAGTAAAGGTTCTGTGCCCCCATTGTAAATGAATGCCAGTGTCACAGTGTCAGGAAGTGGGAGAGGGTGGGTTGGTGAGCAGGGAGTTGGGGAAGGAACAGTTTTTTTTTCTTTTTTTTCCTAGGGGAAACAGGGAAAGGAGATATCATTTGACATGTAACTAAAGAAAATATCTAATAAAAAATTATCTGGTTGAAACATCAAGATACTATAAATTTTACTCTGCCATTTTGGCTGCTTCAAGTAAAGGAACTTTACAGTGGAACGAACAGCCTTCAAACTATTTGTTAATCATTAGGTGAAATGTGGCAATACACCAAAACCAGGGTTTTCTATTCCCCTGATTTCTCAAATACCTACCTCTTGTCAAAGCTACTGTTAGCAAACATTTTTAAATCGAAGATTCTTTAGAAACAAAGTATTAAGCGGTGAAGGATTAGCTGTTTTCCTATCATTCTTACAAATCTCCGGCTTCTCTAAAACTGTCTTTGAGGGCTCAGGAATTGATACTTCAAAGAGGATTCTATGAGAAGCACTATTGTTATCATGAAAATCCCTTGTCTGGATAAAGGAATCTTCATGACTTACCCTCTAGTGTCAACTCAGAGACATTATGTGTTAGCAGGTGTCACTTGAAGTACTCAGCCTGGTAGCACTTATAAGATCAGTCAGGAGTCAAATTGTCTAAAATAGATGCCTGAGTGTAGTTAGTAAAAGAAGAATGGAGTTGCATTAGCTCACATACCTGAGGAAATATGCAGACTTGCTGTCATTTCAACTCAGAAATATCTTCTTCTATTCTCTATCCTTCATTCAGTTTCCAGTTTATTTAAGCTTTGCTCATATTTATGTTTTATTTCTGTTTCTAGATAGCATACCTTTGCTATAGAGAAACACAGAGTTACATTACTTAATATATATAAACAAAGAAAAAAGAAAAGATTTGTTAGATATTGGTAGATAATGCATTCAGTTTTTGATCCATCAGCAAGAAGAAATAAACAAAACTATGACCAATGATAGGTATTAGGGTGTGTTCCCACTTATGTAGCCAAAATACTGAAGTTTTAGATTTCCTAAACCAGTACAAACACATAGGAATTGCATTTTTCATGGCAACGTGTCATATTTTCAGAAGACACAAGAATGAAGGTATATGAAATATGCATTTTACGGAGGAAAGATGCTCAACTGTTTAGCTTTTCTCAATTCCTTTGGCAATAACATGTTTGGGTTCTCTTTAAGCATGGCAGCCTCTTCCTTTTGATATTAGCAAGATAAAAATATATTGTAGATTGCAGATATCTTTGTATTTTTTTCCAAAGAAAAATTATGAAAGGAGCAGCTTATTGGAACTTCTCACATGCTGGGCTATGTTCTCTTGATATTCCGCCATTTATATCCCCGTAAAGTAAACAGACGGTAGGTTTTGATTTTCCTGACCAGAAAAGACCTGAAGATGCTTCATCTTTCAAGATACTCAAATAATTCTGAATGTATAAAGAGAAGCTCACTTTAAAAAAAGATTGATATGGTTTCATTTTAGGAGATACATCATGTATATGCAAGAAGATAATCCAACTTGTCTTTTGTTTTATTTGATCTGTGTTTTATTTTAGGAGAGCATGTCTCTGAAGAGCAGTACCTAAATAAGAAAGGAATTTCAAAGAAAAAAATGTCTCAAATGTTGGCAATAGAGCTAATAGAATAAAGGCCTCACAGGGGGCTTTTCCTAATTTGCCTTCTATTGGAATTAAAAAAATTATTGTCAAAACTGACTTAAACAAAAAAAGACAGTTTATTTCAGCTTACAGGTTTTAGTCTCTTGAGGGAATCAAAGACAGGAACTCAAGACTGGACAGGTGCTGAATCAGATGGAAAAGAAGAATGGTGCTTATAGCTTGCTCTACACAAGTTACTCAGCCTACTTACACATTTCAAAACTACTTTCCTTACATAGTTGTGCAGGTCCTCTCTCATCAATCATTAATCAAGAAAATACCCGACATACTTATCTATAGGCAAATATGTTGTATATAATCCATCTGTTAAGGTTACTTCTAACTTGTATCAAGTTGACAGAATTAAGCGCAGAAGGACCTGCTGTATTCTTCCAGGGCAGGAATCCTTTCCAGATTCACAAAATGAGCTCAGAGGATAGCTTCTTGGATATCTGTGTGTCCGAAGCTCCTGCCTAGCACAGGAAAATAAAAATTTTAAAATAATGAAGAATCTTCCATCATTAATATCCAACAAAAGCTCTTTATTTAGTGGCAGAGTTTGAGGAAGCTCTCATCTCTATATTATTAAATTTTTTATTAGAAGTTTTCTTTATTTACAATATTTCCTTTCCCACGTTCCCTTCCAAAAATAAAATAAAATAAAATAAAATAAAATAAAATAAAAAGCTAAAACAAACTCCTGTTCCCTCTGCCTCCCCCTGCTCACCACCCCATCCCCTCTTGCTTACAGGCATAAATCCATGGAAATATATACATATACATCTATATGTATATATGTACATATATACACACACACATATATTTATTATATTTATGTATATATGTATATCTACACATACATGTATATATCTATATATATACATGTATATATAAACATATATCTATATCTATATATACATGTATGTGTAGATATACATATATACATATATACATATATATGTGTGTCTGTGTCTATGTGTATATATGTATATGCTTTTATATGTTCGTTTGTATGTATGCTTACATGTGTATAGATGTAAATATATGTACTGTACACACATATATGTATATATATGTATATATATGTATATATATCCTACATTGATTTATGGTGATGTTTTTAAACTTCTAAGTGTTTCCAAAAACCTACTGGAATGTACAATTAAAAAATGAGAAAATTGTTCTTTGAGTTTAACAATTTTGACTCAAGAACTTCTCCTTGTCATCATAACTTAGGAAAATAATAAGTGCAATGAAGTAATGAAGCTGCCACTCAAAACTTGCAGGAAAGAGAAAAGAAAGCAAAAGGGATTCTTGTTAAAGATATGTTTGTAAGTAGTAAGTGAGGGACACAATTAGAGTTCATTTCTTTATGATTCTGTTCTATGCACTCTGATATATTATGAATTATTTAGAAACACTAGTGTTTATATAATAACAAAGAATACTGTGAAGATTTTAAAATGTTGTTCTTTTACAATTTCATTTAAATTTCTTTTGAAAGCACTTCAGTCCTAAACTAAGAAATCAACCATAATGATAAGCACCAGCACAGCGACACCTGTGTGTGTGTATACCAAGAGTATGAAAGTCCTCAGTACTGCCTGTGTTTTCCTTTCACTTTATAGGGAAAGTTGGCTGCTAGTTCTGCAAAGATTGAAATATAATCAATATATACAAATCAATGTCTATGAGGAAGAGTGGAATAGAACAAAAACCAAAAATTGAGTAATGTTAGGTATATAAATAATATTCCTGTGGATTATTGGAAAAGAGTGGGTAGCAAAAGCCCGTACATTCTTCAGTTCATTACTCTGTTTTAACAAAGTATAACTAGATTTATAGTTTTGATATAGAAGAATAACTCTACCATAAGAAGAGTATACAATCTTAGAAATCAAGGGGATGAAAATGTTATCATTGTTTAATTTTATTTGTAATATTTCAACTACCAATTCTCTACTTATGAAATAATAATAGTTATCTTTCTAGTATTTTTCAGGAACTAAATGAAAATAAAGTAAGTGTTGTCCATAACACAGAGATTCAAAAACAAGAAAAACACAGTAATTCCATCAATATAGTTACCATTTTTTCTCATCATCATCATCATCATCATCATTATTACATCATTAAAATAATAGTGGCTTATTTCATTATGAGGGTGCTCAGTTTGAAATCACACATTTATAGAGTGTTTTCCCTCACTGCACATGGTACAATATATAAGAAGGAAAGAAGTTGATGTTTAGAATAACTTGGGACAAGAGATGTGTACAGCACTCAGATTCAATGATCTGTTCAAACATAATTACTTAAGGTGTGCAAAAGCCCCTTTACTCTCCAAGTGCTTTTATTTAGTGAATGATACAAGTATAACCCACACCTTTTGTCACTGAAACAACTATGATACTCTGCCTTTCTTTATGTTAATTTATTTTATACTGGCTTTGAAAAAAGTTCAGAATTCAGAATTTTACCATAAATTACAGGGAATGCAGTGTAATCAAGTTAAATTGTCTGTTAGGTCTTCAGCATTTAGAGATTTCTATAGTTTTAGTTTCCTATGTAATGTAGCTAATATAGCACATCATCCATGTACAAAAAAAACAAGTGTCTTGTTTGCAAATGTTAATTGTTTTCAGGATTATGGTGGCATTTCTCAGGCTTTTCTAATCTTCATCCTGTTTCCTTTTGCCTTACAGAATTTGATACAATGCATGCTACCATGTAAATCTAATAATTAAAAAACTTTTATTATGTTTAGTATAATGTGTATGTATGTATGTATGTATGTATGTATGTATGTATGTATGTATGGTATGTATATTTGTATGTTTGTATGAATGTGTCTGCACACACCCCCGGAACATGCATCCAAAGACCTGTGCATATAGTGATCATAGAAAAATGTATGGGGTCTGTTTTCTCTTTCTACTATATAAATCTCAGATACCAAACTGAGGTTCTCATTCTTAGCAAATATTATTTCCTACTGGCTCTAATGCATGTTTTGTCCAAAGAAAAACAAAAAACTTATAATACAATATATATTATGTACATATGTACATTTAGATCTATCTATCCATCTATCTATCTATCTATTCTTATGAGAAAAAAAGAGATGCTATATTGAAAAAATAAAAAGATGAGAGAACTGGTGAAATTTAGATAGATTATTGTATGCATTCCATTGTAAACTGTACATAGTTGTGGTAAAAGAAAATCTCTCATTTGTCGGACCGTGTCATCCTAGTCTTCCAGAGTGGAAAAATCAATGTTATTTAAAGGAATACTTCACAATACAAACAAATAAAGATTAACTATTTCATATCATCATGCATGTGTATGAGTCTACATGTACATGTGTGAATGTACACATATGTGCATGATACAATGACTCATCTCAGATTATTTCCTCATTGATTCACTTCTTCATTTCTTTTGTTATCCTGAGGGCTGAGTCTAGATCTCCACACATGTAAGCCAAAACAATATGCCACTGAATAAGAGAAACTTTTAACAATATTAAGGCAGAATCTCCCCAAGTTCTGAAGTCTCATTTTGAACTCATTCTTGCTCATGAAGCCTTTAATTTGTTCTCATTCTACTCCAACCTTCCAGCAGCTGAAAGGAAAAGCTTGTGACATGTGAGGGTTGATATTATGTTGAAAGGAAACTTTATGTTTAAAAGTTCAAAATCTCTGTGCTTAAGGAAACTACAAAACAAAACGAGTCTTCCAAATGTTAAGGGCAGGTAAGAGTTAAAAGTTTTACTGCTGTTTCTGCTTCTGTAAACAAATTTGTTTTTTCACAAGTGGGCCTTCTGCTTTCAAGACAACAAATTATAACTTTGTATTCCTAGTGTTTATCAAACCTTGACTAAGGTGACTGGGCAGGCATTCTGGAATCCCATTTAGAGTCAAGGGTGTAGATCTAGTGCTAGTATCTGAATAAAAGAATATTCTTTGTTAAATTTTATTTATGGTAAGACTAGGGAATCTCTGAACTACCCTAGACATATAACATTTGGGGGCTAGTCAGTGATTCAGGGATATCAGCAAGGTCCATCGTCTTTTTCTGGCTGGTCTTAGAACCCTGGAGGATGCCAGCACATTAGGAGCTGAGAAATCTGATAGGTCCAGAATTTGGAAGGAGCCACATGTCTTTAACATCTAGACCTCACCAAAGAGCCTTGAGTCCCTGAGGCGTCCAGTCATACTGGGAGCAAAGATATCAGATGAGTCCAGTGTTTACAAGGAGCTAGAAACAGATCCTCAACACTTAGATTGTGGGGAAAGAAGCATCAGAAAACCCATAGAAGACTAGGCAAGGATACTGTTTATCTGAAGCACAATTTGTTGGACTCCTAGAAAAGCTGGATGCAGCATCAATTTCTGAAGAGGGGGTTCACTGGGACAGTGCTGGCTCTCATTGGAAAAGCCAAGTTGCAAATTGGCTGTTGGGTATAGAAATGAAGGTGGCCACCAAATGATTGTTATTGTCTGGTCCTCCTTGACTGTGTCTTTTAAAATTACTATTTGATTGGTTTCTGTTTTCTGGTATGTCCCATAACTTTGTTGTAGATGTGTGAGCTCGAAGACCAAGATAGCAGGTCAGGTAAAGAGCAAAAGGAATAGGTGTGTGGCATGCACACATTCCTTGCTGGCTGTTGCACTTCTCAGTTTCCTCTATCTATAGACAGTGATAAAATAGTTGTTATCTCTTTGCCTTTTTCTCAGTTTACAGTGCTCATTCTCCCTGATCATTCAATTCAGATGTCTCTTAGTTATGGATAAAATTATAATGCTCTTTTATGCTGTTCTACTTAAATAAAAACCTCGCTCTGGAGGTGGGTTGTGGTCACCCCACCTCTAGACCCAAGCACACTTGTCTAAAGGTTTCCTCCACAGCCTCTGCCCTTTACAGATGGGACAAATTACTTTGTGACAAAGAAAGGAGAGCAAACCAAGACAAAAGGATAGACTATTCCCAATCTGGATGATGGCTACTCATCTCATACTCTGGTTTTGGTTTAACTCTAAAACTCATGCTGAAGTATGATTTTTGGTTTAACTCTTGCTAAAGTATGATCTCTCTTACTTTTAACTCAAAATCATTTGTGTTCCAGGACTGTTCTATGATTCAAAGACATGGAACTGTTATTGCTTTTTCTACAATATGTGTTTCTGTACAGATTGCAAATAGTGCTAATGATACTCTATCTAAAAATGTTTACAAAAAGAGATAAAATTTTAATCCAGTCAATGTGACTATTCCCTGTGTCTTTAGCATTCATCATCATGCCCTTTGCTCTTCTGCACTTGCTGAATATAGGTAGTCACTACATCCCTAATGCCTTAACCAGATATAAAAATTTCCCACTTAAAGGCTAATAAGTCTCAGTATGAACAGACTTCCATGACTGAGTCAAGTAATTAACTAAGGTCATAACCCAATTTGTGTGTGTGTGTGTGTGTGTGTGTGTGTGTGTGTGTGTGTTGGATTGGGGGGTGATGTCTAACTTTATGTTTAAAAGTTTAAATTTTCTGTGCTTAAGAAAATGATATTGCAAGATTAAACATCCAAATGTTTAGAGCTGTTATAGTTGGTATTTTCTACTTGTTTTGCTTCTGTACAGAAGCTTGCTTTACACAAGAGGACCTTCTGCTTGCTTGAGCACAAATTGTAACTTTGTATTCTTTGCCTTTGTAAACACCTTACTGATGTGGCCCTTTGAATCTAAATCCAAGGTTTGGACCCAATGCCAGTATCAGAATATGAGGCTCTTGTATGTTCTTTATCTTTATATTTTATATTTTTTATTTTTTGGGACAGGGTTTCTCTGTGTAGCCCTATCTGTCCTGGAACTCACTCTATAGACAAGGCTGGCCTTGAACTCAGAAATCTGCCTGCCTCTGTCTCCTAAGTGCTGGGATTAAAGGAGTGTGCCACCATTTCCCATCTTCTTCTATGGTTTTTAATCCTCAGACTAGGGATTCTCAGAAAGGATCTCAGACCTATAACATGCCAAGGGCTTGACATTATAGCACTGTAGCTGACACAGATATTTAAGTGAAATGTAGCTATATGATGCTTATATAACTAAATCAGGGTAACAGAAGTTCTATCAGTGTAAACACCTATCTCTTTTGTGCTAGAGATTCTCAAACTGCTCTCAAATTGTTATTTTTAAAATATTAAATAAATTGTACACTTTTAATAATCCCAGTGTATTTCAGAAAACTAGATTTTCTTACTCATTGCTATTGCTGTCATTTGTTTGTGTCTACTTTTTTAATTTAACTGGAAAAATTCATCCATTGTGCTTTGAACATATTTTTCCCTCCACAGTTATGCCCAGCTCATAATGCCTCCCCACTTACCTTATTTCACATCCTTTCTTTCCACTGCAAAACAAACAACAACTAAACAGATACACACAAAAGCCTAAAGTTAGAAATCATTAAATGTAAGCAAACAGTATAAATAAGACAAAAAATGCCCAATCAAAGCAATATGAGTCAAAATATCTAAAAAATACCATTGAGTCCATTTAATGTTGGCCATCTATTTCTAAGCATGGGCCTTCTTTTAAATGTGGTTAATATACCCAGTGATTATAAATAAAGCTGCTATGAAGATAGTGGAGCATGTGTCCTTATTACATGTTGGAGCATCTTCTGGGTATATACCCAGGAGTGGTATAGCTGAGTACTCAGGTAGTACTATGCTGTGGGCCAGTCAGTCTGGGCCTCCCTCAACCTGCAGGGAAACAGGGTTCCAGCACAGGTTGACAAGGCGTTGGTGGAGCAATAATGGCAGACACAACACAAGGAAGTGTAGGATCTGAATGTATTTCTCAAAAATGGCATCAGACTTTTACAGTCATTACAAAAGAAAAAAGAAAAATCTGGCAGCTCAGCAGTCAAGGTACATCTGAGGCCACGTGAAACACACTGGGTCTAAAGCAGCCACCTCTTCTGGACTGGTGCTGAACACCCCCCCCCCATCCTGTCCCAAGCTCTCTGGGCACAGGGGGGCTACGAACTGCATGAGCTTTGAAGCTTGAATCTCGAATTTCAAATGCTGATTGCTGTTCTCTCTCTCTCTCTCTCTCTCTCTCTCTCTCTCTCTCTCTCACACACACACACACACACACACACACACACACACACACAAAGCTCAAGAAAGATCCTGCCCATCCTTAGTAAACTATCCACTAAGATAATCTTCTGGGCTACTAGAGACATGTCTCTGGGAGTCTCATTCTTGCTAATTCCTAAGAGTGGCTCAGCTGCCTTGCTGACTGAAAATGAGGATTCTACTTGACCTTGCCCTGGGATAAACAACTCCCATTCTGTAAGCTTCAATGCCCCAACCCCTTCACTATCTCCCTAACAGTGCTGCAGGCAATTAGTCTAGATGGGTAACATTCTTTAAGAAATTCCAAGCCAGGGTTTGGCTAAGATGTTGGAACATTGGCAAAGGTCAGAGAGCCATGTCCAATTTTGTTTAGTGATAGTAAATCATATTTTGGTGGGCACCTAGCAGACGAGTTCACAAGGAAATATCTGGGCTCCCTCTGAGTTAGGAAATGCCACAAATGAATTCCAAGAGACTGGCTTCCTTTGAAGCTTTTTCGACTCTGGTCTGTGGTCAAGCTTTTGGGCTTGTCACAAGACTTCATTGGAGTGGGTGTGGCAGTACTATGGATATTTTCATGAGGAACCGCCAAACTGATTTCCAGAGTGGTTGTACCAGCTTGCAATCCCAATAGCAATGAAAGAGTGTTTCTCCAGAAGCTGGAAAAAACTCAACAGAGGAATGGACAGAAAAAATGTGGTACACTTACATAATGGAGTACTACTCAGAGATTAAAAACAATGAATTTATGTAATTCTTAGGGAAATAGATGGATTTGGAGAATATCATCCTGAGTGAGGTAACTTAGTCACAAAAGAACACACATGGTATGTACTGATAAGTGAATATTAGCCCAGAAGCTCGGAATACCCAAGATACAATCCTCAAACCACAAGAAATTCAAGAAGAAGGAAGACCAATGTGTGGATACTTTGAACCTTCTTAGAAGGGGGAACAAAATACCCATGGAAGGAGTTGCAGAGACAAGGTATGGAGCAGAGACTGAAGGAAGGACAATCCAGAGACTGTTCCACCTGGAAATCCTTCCCATATTTAATTACCAAACCCAGACACTATTGTGGATGCCAGCAAGTGCTGGCTGACAGGAGCCTGATATAGCTGTCTGTTAGAAGCTTTGACAGTACCTGGCTAATATTGAAGTAGAGGCTCACAGTCATCCATTGGACTGAGCATAGGGCCCCCAATGAAGGAGCTAGAGAAAGGACTCAAGGAGCTGAGGGGTTTGTAGCCCCACAGAAGGAACAAAAACCTGAACTAACCCTCAGAGCTCCCAGGGACTAAACCACCAACCAATGTGTATACATGGTAGGACTCATGGCTGCAGATGCATATGTATCAGAGGATGGCCTACTCAGCCATCAATAGGAGGAGAGGCCCTTGTTCCTGTGAATGTTCAGTGCCCCAGTGTAGGGAAATGCCAGTGCCAGGAAGCAGGAGAGGGTGAGTTAGTGAACAGGAGAAGGGGAGAGTCAACAGGGATTTTTTTTGGAGGGAAAACAGGGAAAGGGGATATCATCCTAAGCAAAATATCCATATATATATATATATATATATATATATATATACACATATATATGTGTATATATACATATACATATATATGCATACATATATATGGATTTGCATACATATCTATATCTATATTCATATATATATACCCAGTGATGCTCCAATGGAGAAAACTAATTTTCTTTGCTGACAGATGTCAATTTTCATAGTTTCCCTATAGCCCTAGATCCCCCTTGCTCTTACAGTCTTTCTCCCTCTTAATGAATAAAACTCCCTAAGCCCTGATAGAAGTGGTTTGATGAAGACATGGCATATCCAATTATATTTGTTACCAATGACTAAACCACTTTTTCTGTATTGTTCTTTTCTCTTTCTTTCCTTCTAGGTTCAAAATATATTCTTCTATCAAATTAGCTTTTCAAATCATTTACAAGTGAGTGGGAAACAACAATTTAACACAGTTTCACAATTCCTTTCCTGTGGCTACAAACTAAGGTGTTTATTATTATATTTATGGATGAATAAGATGTTCTTCTCTTATATCAAAGGTCTGGTTGACATATTAACTTATATTTACATTTAAATGGGTTGCTTTTCTTACTGAATCATTCCTAATCTGTGGATATTCTTAGTATGCTATTAAATTAAGACATATAGCTTTGTGATTTTACCCAAAGCAAGCCAACAAGAGATATAGGCTATTCATATTTCTCATTTTGTGACAATATTCCTGTCTACTTTTAGATTTCTAAAATTACAATAAAATCTATTTTGTGTTTTCAAAGACTGTCTTTAACCTCTCGTAATTGATTTCTCATATTTTCTTTTATTTACAGTGATAATGAACCATATTGTGAATAAAACAAGATGGACACTTTTACTAATAATGTGCCTACACCTCACCCACATTATCCCACACGTGGTATACGGTTTTTCCAGTCCTAGTCTCCATGCTGATTCTTTCCCCTTTCAATTATTCTACATTACCTACTTTATGAATGCATTTTCATTGACATCCAAACATTAAGGTGTTTTATCTCATTAAAATTTGCTGTTGTTTTGCTTTTTTGTGTTAAAACTGATATTTTCTAAAGTGAGATAATACTATGCCATGTATACATGAAACTTAGCCTAAAATAGTATATTTTGAGTGTGTTTATCACCTTAATTTACTCAGGCCTCCCCTTAGGACATTGTGGCTAATCTGATCTCTTGATTATAAGGAAAAATGCTTCAGAAAGCATGGTAATCCTGGTGCCATCCTGATTTATATATATTTGATTTGCTAAGTAGTGATATATCTTTATCATACTCTACTTCAAATTTTAGTTCTTCTAGGAACTTCACATTGTTTTATTTTATTGTATTTTTATAGTTACTGTACTAATTGACTTTTAGTTTATTTTGCATACACAATTCACTTAATTAGAATAAGATTATATCTCATTGTGATTTTGATTTCCACTTCTCTGACAATAAACATTGAACATGTTTTCAAAACACTTATCCAGAATTTGCATAAAACATATATGATATACATATATGTGTGTGTGTATATATGTATATCATCTATATTTGTTCAAGTAGATTAAAAGTAGATTTTTATTTGTCTCCTGTTGAGTTGTCTGAGACCCATACTCTTCTGTGTAGCAACTCCTATAAGGGGAAATACTTGGAATTTGTTTTCTTCTATTGTGTAGATTATCTCTTCTTTCTCTTTGACTCATAAATCATTTCTGTAAATTAGTACACTGCATGGGTATAATTCTATGTATCTACTCTTGTTTATATAGCCTCTTCCTTTGGTATCTTATTGAGAATTATTAAAAAAAAAACCCTGCTTACATAGCGACTTGAAATAATACCTTCAGGCTTCTTCTAGTTATCTCAATTTCAAGTTTTACATCTAAAGCTTTGTTCCATTTTGAGTTTAGTATTGTCACACATTTTCTTCTACACATTGATATTTGATTTTCTGGAACTATTTATTGAAGAAACTGCCCTTTTCACAATGTAAGCATTTGATGTTGGCTTCCAATATCACTGAGATGTTCTTTATTCTATTGCATTGATCTCTGTGTTTATTTTATGTTTGTACCATGTAACTTTTGCTGCTGTTGCTAAAACTATATTTTGATGGCATTTATTATGTATCTGTTTGTTCTTGCGTGCCCAAGATACTCAATTTTTATTTTATCTTTTTTGGTATTGGTTTTAGATTTCAATTTTTCTCTATTTTTTGAATATGCTGTTGAACCAAGAAGATTATTTATGAAATATCTTTAACTGTATGGAGACCTCATTTTTAACTGTATGGAAACTTCCAACTTATGAATATGGAATATTTTTGTATATGTCTTGTGTACTCTTCAATCTCCTTTAAAAACATTTTAAAAATATTCATTGTAGAAATTTCTCCTACTATTGGCTAAATTTATTTTATGTATCTGTTGATCTCAAATATAAAGTATTTGGATCATTTATTTCCAAGTAAGTTTAGTATTTATATCTAAAACTATAAATAATAATTTAATTTTGACTTTAAAAAATAATTTATTTGTTCTTTCTAAATTTCATCAATGCACTCCAATCCCACTCATACCCCCCTTCCTACCTGCCTTCCACCTTTGTAACCTTCCCCCACAACAAAGGAAAAAAAAAACTCATTGTGGAAGTTGTAGTGTGTCACAGTGTCTCCACAGACAATACTCCACAGAGTATTGTCCACTCTTATTTGCTTGCAAATGTTATTGCAATGAGTCATTTTTTTTAAAGGCCTCTGGCTTCTGCTACATTATCAATACTGGAACCTCTCTGGAACTCCTCTAAGATATCCTCTTGTTGGCCTTTATCTTGGATACTCTTCAGCTTTGAGTCTACAGGACCTGCCTCTTCATGCGCTCCAACCGTTCATAGATGGGGTATATGTTGGGGTGGGCCAACTCCAGACCCTTGATGTGGACCTGAAAAGTATCTAAGCTGGTCCTGCCACCAGCATTCCTGCACCATGTTCCTAGGTGGAATCACTGGCTACTCATACCAAGCTGTTCTTCACTACCCTTGAGTCTCCAGTTTTGCCTCTCTTCATTGTACCCACATTCTTCTGTTTCTCTTTTTCTTCCATTTTTCAATTACTTACTTGCTACTTGTAGTAGCAGCTGGAGTCTCTGAGTGTCTTGTGTCATCTCAGTAATAGTCATAGAAATGCTATACCTGGTTCATGTGTCATAGTACTGGGTAGAAGTCACCCCGACCTATAAGGCACCAGACTTATGGTCATCTCATACTAGCTTCCTTTCCAGGACTTATGAAATTTGACTGGTGGTTTCTTGGGCCCACACCTTGCCTGATCCAGCCTGATTGGCCCTACAAGGGTCATCAGTTTCAGGCTCATTCCAACCTGAGACAAGCAGCACAAGCCAAGCTTCATCTTGTCTCTGGCTTGTTCCCACCCTGAAAGTCATTCAGGGCCTGCCAGGAGCTGAACTGGTGCTTGTCTCAGCCTTGCTTTTTTCAGGGAGTGTTAGGTTACTAATCATTGAGATGTTTACAGGTCAGAAAACGGAGAGCACATGTAAGTCTGTGCCACCTACTGATGCACATGTGATACATCAGCCACAACTGTTATGACTCTAGGGACCTCTGTGTTGAGGTTTTAACATGCAAATTTAATGCATTTATTAGTTCTAATAATTTCTGTGGAATATTAAACTTCTGCCTATGTATAAAATCATTCTATCCACAAATAAGAACTCCACTCTGCCTTTTCCCTTATATCCATGCTCTTTATTGGTTGACTCCTTTGGCGTCCTTATATGATCATGTAAGATATCCAGTGTTTAGCTGGACATATTTTTCATACTCTAGACCTCCCTTCCATCTCTCTATGGTGTTTTTACTTACTTTTACATGTATTTGCTGTTGTTGATGCCTGTGCATGCATGGACAGAAGGGAGTATTGGATGTCTCCCTTTATTGTTATATGGAATTCCTACCAAACTCTTACTAAAACTGTGGCTACCTTTTGTGATTCTCTAAGGCTAGAATCAGTAAGCCTCTGTGGTCCTCCTATCTCTTCTACAAGAGACCCCACCCATCGACTTTCAAGCATCCATGGCCATGCCTTTGTTTCTATATAGGTGCTGAAAATCTAGCTAACATCCCACTGAATTATCTATCCTCTTAGATCCCAATAGAGGATGAATGAGAAACACTTCTACCCTTATTCCATTAAGTATAATGTTCCCTATGGGTTGCTCAAATATAATCTCAATTTTTGTAATGTGCATTTCCTTTTTTAAATTTTTAATTTTTTTAGGAATTCTTCTTTTATTGGATATTTTCTTTATTTACATTTCAAATGTTACCCCATTTCCTGGTCTCTTCCCCCAGAAACCCTCTATCCCACCCCCTACCCCTGCTTCTATGAGGGTGTTTCCCCTCCCATACACCCAGTCCTATCTCCTTGCTTTGGCACTCCCCTACACTGGGGCATTGAGCCCTCACAGGAAAAAGGCCTCTCCTCACACTGATGCCAAACAAGGCCATCCTCTGTTATATATGCAGCTGGAGCCATGAGTCCCTCCATGTGTACTCTTTGGTTGGTGGGTTAGTCTCTGGGATCTCTGGAGGGTGTGGTTGGTTGATATTGTTGTTCTTTCTATGTGGTTGCAAACCCCCTCAGTTCATTCAGTTCTTTCTCTAACTCCTCCACTGGGGACCCTGTTCCCAGTCCAATAGTTGGATGAAAGCATACACCTTTATATTTGTCAGGCTCTGGCAGAGCCTCTCCTGAGACAGTTCTATCAGGCTCCTGTCAGCAAGCACTTCTTGGTATCCACAATAGTGTCTGGCTTTGTATATGCGATGGATTCCCAGATGGGGCAGTCACTGGATGGCATTTCCTTCAGTCTCTGCTCCACACTATCTCCATATTTCCTCATGTGAGTATTTTGTTCACAGTTCTAAGAAGGACCGAAGCATCCACACTTTAGTCTTATTTTTCTTCTTGAGCTTCATGTGGTCTGTGAATTGTATCTTGGGTATTCTGAGCTTTTGGGCTAATATCAACTTGTCAGTGGGTGCATACCAGGTGCATGGTGTGTGTGTGTGTGTGTGTGTGTGTGTGTGTGTGTGTGTGTGTGTGTGTGATTGGGTTACGTAACTCAAAATGGTATTTTCTGGTTCCATCCATTTGCCTAAGTATTTCATGAAGGCATTGTTTTTAATAGCTGAGTAGTACTCCATTGTGTAAATGTACCACATTTTCTGTATCTATTCCTCTATTGAAAGGCATCTTTTTATCAGATTTTAAAGGTTGTAATTGTTAAGGTGGTATAATGTATATCTCTGCCTCTGGCACTATAAAAGATCAGTTAAACTTTTAAGCAATTGGGTCTATTTAAAGGAAATATGTCAAACTATACATGGAAGTGACACTGGGATCCTCAACCTCTCCTTTTTATTTCTATTGCCACAAGTCCTGTATCTGTGTTGTATGATGCTCAATAAAGCAAGTCTAAGAAACCCTAGGTTTTGATTTTGAAAAGTGTGAGGGAAACAAATATATTTCTTTAAAAATTGTCATATATATGAGATAATATATTATATCATAGTAGCATAAACATAACACAGTAGAAGTGTCTCTTGATTTCAAATTTTTATTGCATTTCTTGAGAAGGACATGTTTTACCCATACCATTTTATTCAAATGATGTATTTTTAAATTATGTATATAGAATCATTTCAATCTTTGTAATAACTTACACGTGGACATGGAATATGATTCCTATAGGGTCATGATGTATTCACTTTGCTAGAACTGCACATCAATATTCAATAATAATATTTTTTAACATGCTCATTTAAATATTGGCCTCAGTATTGTGCTGGTCTTGATATATGAAGTTGGAAAATTCTTGTCCTTTTACCATTTTAGAATAGTTTAATAAAGATTAGTGATAATTCTTTTTTCAAACTTTCACCTTTTATTCATTTTGGCAATTTTATAAATAACAAATTGATCATGTCCACATCAAACTCCCCATCACAATTCTGGACAGCCACCAAAATTCCACCTGTCCTCCTTTATCTCTTTTCCATATTATCCTACCAGGAAAGCCTTTATTTTTGTATAATATTAATGTTTTAATTGAAATAAAATTATGCCATTTCCATCTTCCCTCTATGCCTCCTATCCCTTTCCCCTGATTTTCTTAAAGCTCCTGACAAGGCTTTTTCACTCTCAAATTGATAGACTTTTTAAAATTATTATATCACACACATACACACGCACGCACGCACACACACACACACACACACACACATACACACACACACACTGAAATTCTCTAATCCTAGGAATTCCTTTCTTAAAAATGTGTTTTGCCTGATTTAATCTAACATGGGAACTAGTGATTATTCATGATTACTTTTCTCAAGCATTTTTTAAAGAATGATTAAAATGTTTAGGGTTATATTTACAGAAATTTACCCATTTCTTCTAGTTTCCCCAATATGCTACTGTGTCTGCATTAGCAGGAAGACATAAAGATTTTTTGTTCAGTAATGTCATATTCTTCATATGTTAATATTTATTCATTTCCTAGGTAGAGATAGCAAGTTATTTATTTAAGAAAAATATTCATTTTGCTTAGGTTTCATAATTTTAAGTTTTATGTAACTATTTTTCCATAAATTTTATTATTTATTTTCTTCTACTAATTGTATATTTATTTTGCTCTTCCATTCCTTATTTTTGGAGTGTTACCAATAGATGGTTTTTTAATGCCGTTAAGATACTTATTTTTTAGTGGAGGGATGTGTTATTAAGGATTATTCTTTAAATTTGCTTCTAATGTATTTCATTGATTTGTTATTTTGTGCTTATAGTCTCATACCTTGCAAGAAAAATTAAATTTTCCTCTTTGATTTATTTGTTGACCATGGTAATGTAAAAATGTGCTGGTTGATGTTGAGAAATTTAGACTATTTGTAAAGATCCCTTATTGGTTTCTAGCTTCATTCTCCTCTGCGGAAAAGAGGATACATGGTTTGAATTTTTTTAATTGCTGTGTTTGTGTTTTACTATATGGTATGCCTTGGAGTATGTTCTATGTGAAAGTGAGAATATGTATGATGCAGACATTGAATGAGTAATATGTAATTGTATATAAAGTTTATTATTGTTTAATAAAGATTAAATCTCAAGTTTTCTTGCTTATTTCTTATTTAGATGATATTTCCACTGACAAAAATTAAGGGAAAAAGTTATTTAGATTTTTCTCTTCATTTGGACAGATTATTTGATGTTTAGTATCAAGTGATATCATATTGTTAGGGCATATTACACATAAATTTCTTATTTCTTCTTCTTCTTCTTCTTCTTCTTCTTTTTTTTTTTTTTTTTTTTTTTTTTTTTTTTTTTTTTTTTTGAGACTGGGTTTTTCAGTATAGCCTTGGCTGTCCTGGAATTCACTCTGTTGACTAAGTTGGGCTCAAACTCAGAAATCTCTTGCTTCTGCCTCGCAAGTGCTGGGATTAAAGGCATGCTCCACCACTGCCCGGCTTATTTCTTCTTATTAAATTAAACCTTCACAATATATTTACAATACCCGTGTTTTTTCACCACTTTGGACTTAGTGTCTATTTTAACTAAGTATACGTTATAGTTATTCCTCATTCTTTTGAATTTTGTGTGTAGGTACTAATTTACCTTTTCATTTTATGGTAATATGTGTATTATCAGGGAGAGAAATTCTAGATAAGATATTGCTGAATTTTTTATCCTTTCAGCACTGACAGATCATTTATTCCATCATTCAGAAGTTTTTCATTGAGGTGCTCATTCAATCTAAATTTAGGCCACTGTTGGTAGATAATGGGTTCTAGTTGGTTAGATAATGCCTTCTAATTATTTTCAGTTTTCATTTATTTATGTCACATCTTATGTCTACTATTGTCCTTTGTAGTCTTTTCTATTAATAACTTTTGTTATTTTTCTCATTGTCTTTTGGTATCTATTAGTGTAAAGGACTTGTACCTCTTCCTATTTCTTTGATGTTTATCTTGCATTTTCAGATATAGGGGTTCTCAATGATTCTTAAATGCTTAGTCTGATGTCAATGACTCTCTTACATTTTGCTTATTTTGGAAACTATTTTTGTTTGAAGGGTACCTTTCATAGTTTAGTATTTATAATTGGCATTATGGGTTTTTTTGTTTGTTCATTTTGTTTTGTTTTTGTTTTTGATTTGTTTGTTTGATTTTTTGCTTGCTATTGAATACAACATTCTGTTCTTGACAGGCTTGCATAGTTTTTGTAAGAAACAAACTGTTCAGCTGGGTGATGTAGGCGCACACCTTTAATCCCAGCACTTGGGAGGGAGAGGCAGGCAGATTTCTGAGTTCGAGGACAGCCAGGGCTACACTACACGGGGAAACCCTATCTTGAAAAACAAAACAACAACAACAACAACAACAACAACAACAAAAGAAGCAAATTGTTCTAATGGAAATCTTTTTGCTTTTCTCATGCTGATTTTAGAATTATCTCTTCTTTGGGCTTTTCAAAGTTGAATAGCAATAGCACACACTGTAAACAAATGTTTGTGGTGTTTCCAAAGGCTGGGAAGGTTTTCCTCTATTATTTAAGTATTTACAGGTGACCTTTCTTCTTTTCTTCTTGGTTAGTAATAACAAGTTAACAAGTAACAATATAAATATCCACTCATTATAGGTGCTTTGTTGTTCTTCCTCTTTCCTTTTTCCTTTCTTCCTTGATTCGTCCACTGTCCTCTTCCTCCTTCTTGAGGCATCTCTCTGTCTCTCTCCCTCTCTCATTCCTTCCTTTCTTCCCCCTCCCTCCCTTCCTTCCTTCCTGGATCATTTTAAAAGAATCATCACCACCACCACCAACAACAACAACACCACCACCACCAACAAGAACAACAATACCATCACTGCCACCACCACCAACAACAACATCAAAAACTGTCTTTTGCCTCAGAAGTTACTTTGATTTACTTATTACTAAGAATCGTAAGTGTGTATTTATTTTGTATAGTTCATATTTCAAGTATAACACAGTCTGCTTCTTTTTTTTATCTGTATTTAGTAAGTTAATGTGTGTTTCTTCATTTCACTGTACTGTTACTGAGTTTCCTTAAAATGATTGTAATGGCTTACTTTTTTGTCGGTATGTTGATTTCATTTTTTTGTGATCTATCAAATTACAAAATCATTTTTAAAGTATCATTTTCCCTTGTTTTTTTTTACCTTGGGTCTTTAACATTTCATATTTGTAATGTCTCTTCTAATGATATGAGGTATGTTTTAGAGTGAACAGGCTTTATCCACCAAAAGTAACCAAAGATATTATTTGAGTAGACTATATTGTCTGTTGCTTTGGCTAGATGCAAGAGACAGAAAATTCATAAGGACACACTCTAGATATACAGGCAACTGTAAGATGGAGAACCTTTCTTGCCTAGGGACAAGAACCCTTAATTGTTTACTCCTAGAAAATGATGAGCTGCGGAACTCTAAACACACAACCAACACTAAACAGACACAGTAGTTACTACTTTTGTACTAGTGTGAGTGTGTGTGTGCACATGTATGTGTGTGAGAGTGTGCTTGAGTGCATGCGTGCATGCATGTGAGTGTGTGTGAGCATGTGTGCATGTGTGTGTGCGTGCCTCTGTGTGTATGTGTGTGTGTGTGTGTGTGTTGACAAATAATTAAAGAATAAAATGGGCCTTCAATTTGAAAGGAAGTTAGGAGGGCTATGGGAGGGCTTGGAATAGTCATTTTAGCTATTCCCTAACTTCCATATATGCATACATTTCTACATACAGATAGACAAACATGTTCTGTGTGGTGTGTTTTATGTAATATTAGAGTTAATGATAAGTCCTTAAGCTAAGTATAAGGTTATTTTAGCAGCTTAATAAATATCTGTTCATGAAATTATCATGCATTGTAAATTTATTATTTAATAAATCAGTTCAATATAATAATTTACTGAATAATAATAAATTTAGACACCTTAAAACAGCACAAACTATCTTCTGTATTTATGGCACAGTAAGGTCCCAGCAACAATACATACAAAAATGTGGGTCATTTCTAGCAGGTGATGCAACAGATTTATGTATAAAAGACTAAAAATGCTTTTCTACAATTCTTTTTTATTAGATATTTTCTTTATTTACATTTCAAATGATATCACCTTTCCCATTTTCCCCTGTGGGGGTTGGGACCTGTTCCCTCCCTCCTCCCCCTACTCACCAATCCACCCTCTCCTACTTACTGGCCCTAGCATTCCCCTACACTGGGGATTGTTTTTTAATTTTTACTTTTTACATTTCTACAATTCAATGTGACTACTTCCTTGTTCATATATTCTTAGATTAGACTCCATGAGTTAAAGAGAGCAATATGAGAGTCATAATACACCAACACATTTTATATGTCTTAACTTAAGCATTTAAATTGGTTTATTTTTTCAGAAAAACATTTAGTGTAATATATTATTGGGCATAAATTTTAAAATAACTGGTTAGTAGTTGTGTTTTTATTTTCAAAAACAAAATGCTTAACATTTGCTGTCTACTTGCTCAGTTGTCTTTCTTTCTCTTAGTATAAATTGTGTTTGACACTTATGAATTCAGTCATTTATTTTCTCTGAACCTCAGTATTTGAATTTAGAATATGCTGTAATAAGGTTTGTCTTTTAAAACATAAGAGTTAATGATTTTTTTAAAAAAGAAAAGCAAATAACTAGAAATAGGTTACTTTTGTTTATATATCACTAAAACTTTTTTTTTCTGAAAAATACCAATCACATTGAGAGATTTAAAAAGTAGCAGATTGAACATATAAACATCCTTAGCCTGTACATTGTCAACAGAATCTATCACACTGGCTTAGTTTATTGACAGATGATGAGTAGGCAGAGCCATGTGTAGGGCAGGTAGATAGATACAAAGCATCTCTGAAAATACTTGGAAATAAATTTTAGAAGTATTTAAATTCTAAAACACTTCAAGTCTCATATTTTATGAAATGGGTTGCAAGGTTATAAGGTATATGTATAATTATTTTGAGATCAGTAGTGTTTTCAATTGTTTGAGCCCAAGCTTACTGAGATTTTAAAATGTTATTAATTTCTTTCCAGTCTGTTGTACATATTGCTGTTTAAAAGACACATACATCTGGTATCTAATTGACTCAAATCTCAGTTTTAAAAATGTATCAGTAAAGAACATTTACTATTGTATTGTCAATTGAGTAGTGGCAAAGAAATTTAGTCCCAAGGGAGAAAGAGAAGTTGCTGAGAAACAACCAAGATGATTTTGAAAGTTGATTGAATTTTTAAATTCTTAAAAACTGTGATTCTTAAATTTTCAAAGTGGATAAAAGGGATGATCAGGTAACTTGCTACATGTTTGTAGTCATTATCAAGCCTAGCATTTAAATGTCTAAATGTCAGTGTAGAGATAGAGGGTGTGGTTCCATACCTATCACAAAAATCATAGCCATGACTCTGTGATGAAAGAAGTTTTAAGTAGAGAAAATCTACATATATTTATTTTTTAAAAGTATCATATGAGTTGAAAGACTGAAAACATGTTGAGCCAAAGAATGTGGGAAAACCACACAGGTTCAATGGAGACGGATAGTTGTGTTAATGTAACTGAGAGAAAAATACATGATCTAATAATGGTTATATGCTGAAAGGGGAAAATGAAGCCAGTCTAGATATTCCAGATTCTTCAGGCTTCTCTGGGTACCATTTATCCTCTTGAAGTTTGGAGTAGAAGTCTCATGAAATAATGGTCTTCTGAGGGGAAATGTTAGAGTAATATCATTAGGGTCCTTTGATGCTAGGATCTTTTTATGGTCTCCCCCATACTTCCCAATCACGTGTTGCTGGATATTTTTCTATACCATTTTAGCTCCCTGCGGATCGCACATGTGCTACTGCCCAGGAGCTATTTTTGGATCCGCAAATAAAAGACACACACATGTCAGTTTATTTTTTAAATGCCTCGATTACCTCAAAGTTTGGACACTCCTAAACCATCTCCTGCTACCGTAGTCCTAGTCGGGGAAAGTGCCAGTGCCCAACCAATTGAGATCTTATGTAGTTGCTAGGCTTCTTCTCCAGGTGCTCCTGCATCCCATCCTTCTACCCTGACTGAGTCATGGCGATCTGTGATCGTTCCTTCCTCTCTGCATCCTCCCTGTGCAACTCTAAGTGTCCTGCCCTCTACATGCAAATATACAAGATACAGCCCTCTACATGCAAATATACAAGATACACACAAATTCAAGGTAAAAACAACAAATGGGTATTTTTTTTTTTTTTTACTCAAACTCAGGCACAAAAGTTAATTTTTGGAATTTCTGGGGGAATTTTAGGTAGATGAACACGTCCTAAAAATTTCCAAATCCAGCACTCATGAGGCAGGTAGGTGGATCTCTTGGGTTGAGACCAGCTTGGTCAACCTGGCAAATTCCCAAAGAGCCTGAGGTACATAGTGAAAGTGTATGTCATAAAAACACAATAACAAAAAAGCATATTATGTAAGCATATAATTCAATTTGTAGAGTGCTTGCCCTATATGGATAATGGCCTGGATTTGTCCTTAACACTACATAAAACAATGTAATAAATGCCAGTAACTCAAACTCTTAGGAGAATAGGTACAGAATTTATATAAGAATTTAATAAGTACTTCAATCATCTTCACTTAAGTACTTCATTTGAGGCCAGGATGAACTACTTGAATTTCTGCCTCAGGAAAAAAAAATGAATATAATAGAAATAAAGGGGTAAAAGAGAGAAGATGAAGGGGGGAGGAAAAGAGGGAGAGAGGGAGAGAAAGAACGAAGGTGGTAACGGAGGAAGGAAGTTGTAAAAGGCAAATCTGAAATAGGATCTTCCATCGGAGCTATTTACACTGCTTATGGAGATACCAGTGATGCTTGCTTTCTCATGCCTGACTGGCAAAAGCTAGAATTTAAGGACAACTAAAATGGGTTATACTCACTAAGTCCATTTCTTTGTGATCAAGAGTAGAGTTGTGTTCTGCACTTACATGGTAGTAATGCAGAGAAATCAAAAAGGAATCACCTCTTTAAGTCCTTGAAACATCTTTCTGACAGCTCAACCCAAGCAAACATATCAGTCCTACTTTAAATAAAGAAATCATGTCTTTTTCTGTACTTGTATATTCCTTTCATCAAGGCCTTGGATAACAATTTTAGAATGATTATAATTACAAATATGGACTCACTGAATAAAGAGATACTTGAGTCAAATAAGTGAGTAAGCACATAAATAAACATGGGAGGAGGTTCCAGTGTAATGAGCACAAAGTTGCCAGGTAAGGCAGCTCACAGCCACCTGTATCTAAGTTCTCAGGGATCTGATGCACTCTGCTTGGCTCTGTGGGCATGAGGCATGCAAGTGATGCTCATGCTATACATTTTTAAGTGAAAGAAATGTGAATAGATTGTTTCCTAGTTTGTTTAACTTCCCAGGGGAATAGTCTTAGTATTCTAGATTTATCCAAAAATTAGATTCACTTTTCACCTTACCTTGCCTATGCAGTTTCTGGCTTTTCCATCTGGTTGGGAACCATTAATGACACTTGCTCAGTAGTTTCCATGAGCAGATAGACAGTGGAACATTACATCTAAACCCATAAATAGCAGAAGTAATGAAACTGTTGTTTTTAACTATGGGTGCTATTAAGATCCCCGTATGCTCTTAAATGAACTCTGCTTGACACTCTGATCAGTTTCTTTTCAAATAGAAAAGAAAAATGTCTGTCACTTGCAACATCCTGACATATAGATACCATATGGCTTTGGGGATTTTTAGAATATAAAAGCATTAGGAATGAGACATGCCATCTATTATTTTGCCTAGCCCTCTTTATCACTTTCAATCTAAGCAGAAATTTGATGCATTACAGGAAAATGTCCCCCCTTTGTGACATTTCTGATGTGCATATGCAATTGCTTGTCCAGCGTGCTTCCTCTTTTTGAGATAAATGAAATAGGCTTTAACATTTCACAAATTACATGTTTTGGAAATGAATCCTGCAGGAATTCATTAAGTAACTGCATAGATTCTAAATATCAGGAATTATCTTATTTTAATAATCAAAGTGTAGAGAGAAGCACTTTTGAATTATGCACATGTAGATTCAATATGAAAAATCACTAGACACTTCATTGAATGTTAAATGATTTTCTTTAAGACACCGTGATTCTGATAACCAGAAAGAAGAAACTGGGTGTTTCATATAGGTCACTGACATCTTAGGGGATATTGATTTCAAAGACTCTGTGATAATGCCTCTCCAAAATTACCTCACCCAAAAGCTCCAATGAAAAATATTTTTTTTCTATTTTCAGTTCAGCAGAGCAACCAGCACAGCATCTCTTGAATTCATTAAGTTTTTATCACAGTCGGGTGTTTTCTAGTTTGGCTCACAATTATAAACCCCGTTATACAGAGGAGACACTGAGATACAGGACAATATTTAATTTCTTAGTTAGAGCACCTGGTGGCTTAGTAAACACCCACTGTATACCTCTTGCTTTGTTCCCAGGCTAGCACATCTTTCTCTGCACTTATTCTCAAGCCATGACCACAGCATGACATTGGTCCATTATCAGGTGCCTGGGCCAGGTCTCTGAGGAAGACCTCCAGTCTACTGTGGCAAAGTAAACTCTGCAGTGGTTTTGTGAAGATCAGTAAACATCCACAACTCTGATGTAACAGGATTTCTTTTTCTTTTCTTTTTAAAAGACTTATTTGTGTCCTCACAGCCTACAGATTAAACTAAGCAGGGATCGTAAGGGCTCACAGAGACTACAGCAGCAATTGCACATTCTCCATGGGTCTCAGTTAGGTCCCTTGCAAATATTTTCAGTTGTTTGGCATGGGGTTTTTAATGGAACTCTTCACAGTGGTAGTAGAAGTATGTATCTCTCATTCTTTTTCCAGTTCTTGGGGCCCTTTTCCTTCTACTGGGTTGCCTAATCCTGTTTGATAATAGGGTTACTATCTAGTCTTATTGCATCTGGTTAAGCCAGCTTGATTGATAAAATCTGGAAATCCTGTTCTTTTCTGAAGGGAGACAGAGGAGTAGTGAATCTGTGGGAGGGGAAGAGGAGTGGGAGCTGGGAGGAGTGGAGGGACTTAAACATGGGGTCAGGATGTATTGTATAAAACAAGAATAAGTAACAAAAATAATGATTTATTTGTGTTTTCTCTTTTTAATTCTAATTAAAAGGAAATCTCACTATGTTCCTCTTTGCTTTCCTAACTCCAGCCTTCCTTTGAATTCTCCTTAAATCCCTGTTTTGTTCCCTAATCCATTTCAAATTAGTGGGCCTTTCCTCTGTTAACACACACACACACACACACACACACACACAAACACACACAAATTGAAACCTGTTGTGTCTGTTTGTTTAGTGTTGTTTCTTCATATTAGGATATCAAGTCTGACAAGTTTTACTGGATAACATTAAGGAGGATCAGTCCTATGGAATAGTACTTTGCCCTTTCTCAGTCATCATTCCTTATTTGAAGTTCTTTGTCTCCAGGTGAGGCCCATGAAAGTTCCTGTTTAGACTTAAGTACGTCTTTTGTGGTTGCCCTTGTTAAGCTCTTGGTTAGGCAGTCCTATTATGTGGGTCTCTTGGGTAGAGCTCCCTTTTATTTCTAGGAGACATAATTTCACAGTGGACTTTCTGGTTCTCAGACTCTTACAATCACTGTCTTTCTCATAACTTTTCCACTGCTCCAATTTGAAGACCATAGACTTCTCCGCTTGGAGTGTTTTTGGAAAGGCTCACAGCAAAGATAAATGAGTTATAAGATAATCAGATATTTTACTGTTACATATTGCAGACTTCCTTTGTGTCATAAAATCAATACAGATACTAGAAGAGTGAATGGCATTTTATCAGGAATTAAAAGGATTTATTCACAATTTTGTCTTGCATCTAATGGTCAGTTTCTGTTTACTACATAAAAATCTGTTCTGGATGAAGTAGAGTTGGAAAAATGTAGATCTCAGTACTGAACCCCCTATTCCTGCAGTCAAAAACTATAGGGTATAAATCACTAGTCTCAGACACCAGTTCCATATCCCTATATGCAATAAAATGATATTATTATGTAATTAAGGATTCCACATTATCTCATTGTATGAAGCTCAATATAGAAAATTCCAATATCTAGTTATTTAATTTAAATGTAAAGCAAATAATTGAAATATACCTTTATAAGAAATTAACATTTATGAGACTAATATCACAAAAACCCATAACCATTTGATTAAATAATGCAATTTCTAGTTTTTCTTATTTATTTTGTTGATCCACTTATATTAAGGCTGTTACACACTTATATTCAGGCTGTTATGAAGTTAAGTGCTGTTATTTAAGAAAACAGCATGTTTCATCTAATTCTCATTTCACAGTTTAACTAAAAAAGAAAACAAAATAAGTAACCTATGGCCTGCAGCCGGGCACTCTCAGGAGAGATAAATTGTCTCTCCATCTGGCATCCAAATGGAGGTCTTTATAGCTAGCACCAGAATGTCAGGTTAAACTGATTTTAAAGTAGGACCTTGTGTCTAAATCACAGGAACATACCTGGGGCATGAACACAGAGAAAGTCCAGTAAAGCCACAACAACAACAACTACCTTTTCTTTCAAGAATGTTACTCACTCATGCTCCATAAACCGGGCTCAATCTCTACTGAAAGATGAACAAGCTCTTTCTCAGGCTGCTTAAGTAGGCATGCAGGATGTAGAACACATGTAGAACAATGTGTAGAACACATTATCTCGATTTTCATTTATTTGTTAATATGTAAGTGCGAATACATCTGTGCTTGGGTGTAACTGCATATGTACATGCATCTGTCAGTGTGTACGTGTATGTGCTTGTTCCTCTGTCCTTATATTTGTATGTATATGCATATTTGTGAATATGTGTGGATATACATATGTATATTTTCCTGTGTGTGTGTGTGTGTGTGTGTGTGTGTATCTTTGTGTTTCTGTGTTCATGCACATTTTCTAACCATATCAGTGTTCCTCCCAAGAACCTTCTTCCCTGGTGATAAATCCCTTTTCCTATCAGCTATCCCACTAACATGTCTGCCAGCTCAAATTGTATTTTCATTCTCCAGTTTGTTACATATCATTGTGTCTGCCTTGTGCTTATGTCTCATTAAAAGGTGGCATTGCTTAATGGAATAGAAAAACTCCATTTGTAAATTATTCTAATCTGGAAAAGATGGGCCTTCAACATCTCTCTTGTACAATTATTCAATTGAATGTGGAATTGCAAAATCATTAGTTGAATAAAACAATCAGGTGAACAAGTAATTTCATTGCTAGTCTAGAGAGATTTAAAATTGGTTCAGCACTAGCAAGCAGTATTGCTCACTGGAAGGACCTTCTGGGTATGCTATATGTTCTGTGAATGATAAGTCCTGCAGTAAGAAGCATAATTTAATGTTCGGGTGCTAATGTACATCACAGAGTCATTTATCACAGTAGTCTTTGTTGCTGGAGAGGAAGAGGGAAATGTATTCATAAGGAGAGGGAATATTCAGATATAGCTTGTCATTTTCTATTCGGCAATTCAGCTTGGCTGTAGTTATTAACATTCTACAGGACCACATCTCTTGAAGTTCGAAGGGAGCATTTTCTGCCACAGGGGTTTAAAAGTTGCATGAAAATGGGAAGATTTAGATTCTCCAGTCTCCTGTGGTTTTGGTCAGTTTGTTCTCTCTTGAAAGTGCCATTACTAATGAGCTCACAATATCTTTAGATGGTTAAGATTCACATGTATGTTTGTTCTTAGATGCTGTAGTTTTCCCAGGTGTTAATTTTCAAAGAAACTTGCCAATCAGGGGCTAAAAGATAGCTCAGTCTATGAAGTGCTTGCCACATAAGTACATGGTTATGTATTTAATTTCCATTATCCACATAAAATTTGCCATATTTGGTGATACATGATTTTATAACCCCAGCACTGGGAAGGAAGAGAGAAGAAGATTTGGGAGTTTGCATGGTTATCAATGATTGCCTACTTGTCACTTTTTCGCTACAGAGAGAAATTGGTATACTTACAGAAGCCAAGGTAGAAGGCACCTGAGGAAAAAAAAATCCTTCATTGTCCCCACCTTTCTGTTTCACATACATGTGTGTGCATTCATGCACATGCACGTGGGTGCATACACGCACACATGCATACACACATGCACGCATACACCTGCAAAGTACTCACACACATGTACATTCATGTATGCATAGACAAATCATGCTGGATTTGGGGCCACCTTAAGAAAGTATTAGCTGTCAATAAACTTAATTAAAAATGGAAATAGTTACTTCCTCATGTCACTTTGAAAGGTTTGAACACAGACTTCTGCCACTCTGACTCCAGCTTACCACTCAATAAAACCCACAAAGAACAAAGACTTGAGGCAGCTCCACGTGGTCTTTGTTCTTTTTCTGCTAGTCTGCCTTGCTATTCTCCTGCTAGCTGTACTTTCCCTGTACTGGCTTTCCTAAAAAGCTCCCTTATTATGTCTTCACGGTTCCTTTTTGTTTTTCCACTGTAAAGTGCCCTAGAGGAGGCATCCCTAACCTCAGGTTTTTACATCCAAGAAAGGAGGTATTTCTTCCAGTGGCAAAATCACCTTAGTGATCTTAGAGTATGTTCCTTTCTGGCAGCTCTTTAAAGGCATTTAAAAGCACTCAAGTTTTAGCAATTGCTTGACCTCTCTCTCTCTCCTGTCTCAATCTCTCTCTCTCTCTCTCTCTCTCTCTCTCTCTCTCTCTCTTTCTGCTTCTCTCCTCTCCTCTCTCTCATGTCTCTCTCCTCTCTCTCCTCTCCCTCTCCTTTCTCTCTCTCCTTTCTCTCTCCTCTCTTTTCTCTCTCCTCTCTCTCTCTCTCTCATGTTCTCATGTGTCTCTCTCTCTGTGTGTGTGTGTGTGTGTGTATGTGCATGTACATATTTATATAAATCTATGCAGATGCACCAAGTCAAGGAGGATGTCTGCTCTCCTGTCTATCATGCTCTGCTTTACTCCCTTGAAGCGATTTTTCTCCCTAAATTGGTAGCTATGCTGGCAATCAGAATCCTAAAATGGTCCTCCTGTCTCTTCTCCCCATAGTGGTGGGGTTAAGGAGTCACTAGTAAGTACACTGATTTTTTACATGAGATTTAGGGATCTGAAGTAAGGTCTTTATGATATTGTAGCAAGTGCTCTTATCCACTAAACCATATCTTTACCTACTACTGTATTCATTTTTCTATTTCTTCTCCTTTATACAACTTCTTAAAAAGATGTCTGTTCATATTGTTGTTTGTGCTAAGGGGCTGCAAACCCTTCAGCTCCTTGAGTCCTTTCTCTAGCTCCTTCATTGTGGACCCTCTACTCAGTCCAGAGCTCCCAGGGACTAAAACTCCAACCAAAGAGTACACATGGGGGGACTCATGGCTCCAGCAGCATGTGTATAGCAGAGGATGGCCAAGTCGGTCATCAATAAGAGGAGAGGACCTTGGTCCTTTGAAGGTTCTATGCCCCAGTGTAGGGGAATGCCAGGGCCAGGAAGCGGGAAAGGGTGGGGTGGTAAGCAGGGGAAGGGAACAGGGGATTGTTTTAGTTTTTTATTTTATTTTATTTTCTTATTTTATTTTATTTTTTTTTTTTGTCTTTTGGAGGGAAACCTGGGAAAGGAGATATTGTAAATAAAGAAAACATCTAATAAAATAAATAAGTGAATAAAAAGTATTAAGCCTGGCACATAGCAGCACTTGAAGTGTGAAAAAAAAGATGTCTGTTGCTTTTTAAATTAAAATATAGTTGTGTCATTTCTCTCTCCCTATCACTCTCTATAATCTTTCTCATCTCTTACTCCCTCTCAAATTTACAACCTCATCCTTATCTATTAATGTTACATATACTTAGTAATACATACTTAGGAATATGAATATATATATCTTTATTGTTCACTGTATGTATATGTTTTTAGGGATGACTATGTGGCATTGGATAACAAATTAAAAATCCTAGAGAAGATTAATTCTCCCTCTCTCAGCATTCCGTAGTTGCCTATAGTTACTTGTCTAGGGATGGGGACCCATGAGATTTGCCTAATTTTTATAGGATTATTGGTTGCATCCTTGTTCAGGTCTTGTTAGGTTGTAATGCTGTTGCAGTATCATGAGTGCTTTCCCTATCATTTCTAGTATACATAGTCTCATAGCAATTTCCTGGTCTTCTGGCTGCCTAAGGCCTCTTCTTCCTCAATGATCCTTGAAACTTAGGTGTGGGAGTTGTATTATAGATTCATTCACTGATGATGCATGCTTCATGATCAGTTAGTTGTTCTCTGAATTTTCAATGATTGTGCATTTTAAAATTATTTATTTATTCTTCTCTCATATATTACATATTGACCACAGTTTCCCTTCCCTCTCCCATCGTACTCTCTCTCATCACCTAACCACTAATCCCTCCTTCTCCAATTTCCTTCAGAAAATGGCAGGACTCCCATGAACATCAACCAAACATGGCATATCAAGTTGCAATAAGACTAGACGCCTCCCTCTTTTTAAGGCTGGACAAATCTGCCCAGTAGGAGGAATTAGGTTCCAAGATTAATGCAGAGTCAGAGACAGCTCCTGCACGCACTGGTAGAGGTCTCACAAGAAGACAAAGCTGCATAACTACAGCATATATGCTAAGAGCCTAGGTCAGACTCTTGCAGACTCCTTGATTGTTGTTTCAGGCTCTATGAGGCCAGAGTAGTTGATTCTGTCTTTTCTTTGGTATTCTTTACTCCTCAGGTTCGTATAATCATTCTTCTACATCTTCTGCAAGATTCCTTGAGCTCCACCTAATGTTTAACTGTGGGTTTGTACATCTGTGTTTTTCAGTTGCTAGGTGGAGCCTATCTAATGTTGATTATGCTAAGCTATGGTCTACAATTGTAGAAGAATATCATTATGAATCATTTCATTGACAGTGTGTATGAGTGTGTGTGTGTGTGTGTGTGTGTGTGTGTGCTTTTAAGTTGCTTGTATTAGATCTATCCATTATTTTTATCAAGGCAAGTAGTGTTATGAACATTCCTCTTAGCACTGTTTTCATTGTATCCCATAATTTGGGTATATTATGTCTTTATTTTCATTGAATTTAACAAAGACTTTAATTATTTCTGTATTCCTCATTGACCCAGTGGTCATTCAGTAGAGAGCTGTTTAGTTTTCATGAGTTAGTGGTCTTTATGCTGTTGTTGAAATTCACCTTTGATCCATGGTGGTCTAATAGGATATAGACATTTTTAAAAAAAATTTTTGTATTTCTTGAGACTGCCTTTATGACTGAGTATGTGGTAAATATTGGAGAAAGTTCTGTGAGGTGCAGAGAAGAAGGTGTACCCTTTTCTGCTTGGGTGAAACTTTCTGTAGACATTTGTTAGGTCCATTTGAACATAATTTCTGTTATTAGTGAGAGTGGGGTGTTAAAGTCTCATATTATTAATGTGTGTAGATCAATAACTTATTTATATTTTAGTAATATTTTGTTTTACAAATATGTGGGCCCTTCTGCCCTTTGGATTGTAGATGTTCAGAATTGAGACTTCACCTTGGTGGATTTTTCCTTTGATGTATATGAGGTGTACTTCTCTATTGCTTTTATTTTAGGTCCAGTGTTTTGATGGTGTAGTTCATTTTCTTGGGGTGGAGTTTGGTCTATTTATATTGTAGCAAATTTCTTTATGTTATGTGTCAGGAATTTTCTATATTTAACATTTTCTTTGACTGATATATCACTTGATATGTGATTTTCTTCTACAGTATGATCTATGCCTGGGTTTCTCTCTTCTATCTCTTGTATTCTGTTAGTGATGCCTGCATTTCTTCCCTAAATTTCTCATTTCCAAGATTCCCTCAGTGTGTGTTTTCTTTATTGTTTGTATTTCAATTTTTCAGATCTTAAACAGTTTTATTTATTTCCTTTGCCTGTTTCTTTTTTATTGGCTTTCTTTAAGCAAATTATGTATTTTCTCACACTGTTTATTTGTGTTTTCCTGGGTTTCTTTAAGTGATTTATTTATATCCTCTTTAAGGACCTCTATCACCTTCATAAAGTTGGATTTGGTTTCATTTTCTTGTGCTTCAGGTGTGTTTGCATATTCATGTGCTGCTGTGGTAGTATAGCTTGGCTCTGGTGGTCCCATAACGTTGCTGATTATGTTCTTAAACTGATGTATATGCATTTGTGTTTAGGATATCTTTAAGTTTAGGAGCCAAAATCAGAATTTATGTTTGTTGGATAGATGTTTTTCTCTCAGTTTCTATTTTCTTTCTGATCTTCTGAATTGAGTAGCTTGAGGTTCCAGTGACCTGTGAGTCCTCAGATTAAGTATGGTGTCACCTCTGGGATGCTGGCAGACTGAGTGACTCCTGGGTTTTGAATATCTGTGTTGCCTCTGAGAATCTTGGGTTCTTGGACCGGCCATGGCCTCTGGGGTTCCAGATACTGGCATGGCCTTTGGGCTGAGAGTTCTGTAAGTCTAAATAGCTAGGTGTTGGTTACAACTAATGTATGAGTTCCATGATTGTACCCTTAGGAATTTTTGACATGGTGGTCATTATGAGGTTCATCTGTGACCAGTAGACTAAAACTGTTTATTAGAATTGCTCTGGAATAGCACCTTGTTATAATATAAATGGTAGTCTAGAAAAGAAGAGGCCTTCTGTTTAGATATAGCTAAGATCTTCCTAATCCTGTGCCTGAAATATAGGGAGTATTCAACTTTAGAGACATACTTTCAATCTCGGGGAGACTATGCATAGCAACAAAAGCCTACATTGTTTGTAGGAATCTCTTGGAATCTATTTAAAAACAGGATGTGAAGTATAAAAAGAATACTTAGTTAATTAATGGTTTTTAAAAATTTGAAATAACTAATGATTAACATCAAATTATCATTAGTTCTTATAATACATATAAAATTATAAATAATTACTGTACTGTGATAGCTATCTATGGTATGCATATAATAGAGATTAATTACATCAAAACATGCCCAAATTATCTAGCAAAAATAACACAATCTTTGAAAGGATTATGCTGAGTTATAGAACTGAACTGCATGTTTAATGGATAAACCCCATGGATCTTGAAATGTTTAGGGCTGAGTAAGTGCTTCAATGGTTAAAACTTGCCATGCAAGTATAGGGACATGATAGCAAGACATGCTACATCTGTGAGCTATTGTTTTGACAAAGAGACCTTGCTTCAAAGAGTAAACAAATACTTTTGATCAACATATATTTATATGACTTCACAATTGATTAGTGCACCTATGAATGTAAAGATAAATATTTACAGCTATATACGAATGGGTTTTCTGAAAGAGAAGTAGGAGCCTAAAGAATAAAGGGAACCGGACGGTGAGAGGGAATAAAAAATGGGACTAAGGCATGGTATGCTTTCAGTCCTCCATGTGTATTCCACTGTGTAACAAGGAGGCAGGCAAAACCCTGTCCTCAGTCCACCAGCATTCTGTGGCCCAATCAGAATCTTCATCTTCGGTCTCTGGAGGCAGGAGTTCTGGTGTAGCGGGAACTTGGAGAGAGGTGTGGCTGTTTGTGGTACACCAAGGTCTGAGACAGCTGCGCTTGGCTGGGGGAGGGTCACATTTACACATTATATGTTTTTCTCAATTTGGTGTGTTTTTCTCTATTTAGAAAGGCATCGGCTACAGAATTTTTCAGTGTGTAATATGGTTTTATTAAAACTGCTTCTGGAGCAAGCAAGTTCTGAGCAGCATTTATCCTTAGATTAAAAGAAACAAACCATACTTTCCAGGCTCTCCCTGAAGTCAATGGAATAAGACTGTATCAAAATAAATGTGAATAAATTTTAATTTGTAATAACAAAGACAAAATGGGAAATACTCTTTTTTGTTGTTTTTTTGTTTTGTTTTGTTTTGCTTTGTTTTGTTGAGACAGGGTTTCTCTGTATAGCCCTGGCAGTCCTGGAACTCACTCTGTAGACCAGGCTGGCCTTGAACTCAGTAATCCGATTGACACTGCCTCCCACGTGCTGGGATTAAAGGCGGGCACCACCACTGTCTAACAGGAAATACTCTTGATCATGTACTGAGAGGCAAACAGGTTTCATTGTTTTCTTTAAAATAAAAGTAACACACCCTGAGAAAAACAATACAGGAAAAAAGTACCTCAAAGACAGACCACATGCAAGGCTACAGAAGTAGACTAAAGAGTTACCAGTATGATTCATTATTGCTGGAGCTACTTTAATTAACATATTAAAAGTTTGGTGTCATCAACTTTAATCTTGTTGCACAATTCCCTCCTTCCCTTTCTTCTCTCCTTACTGTCCAATATACCATTTTTCCTTGTTCATATTCAAATTTATGACAGATTTCTTCATTATATACATATATGTGTTTATACACATTTTATACACAGATAATAAGTATAACATGCATTGATTATACTAAATCCTAATTTCTTGTTTTAATATATGTACTCAGTACTGAATTTTCTTGTCAAAAATTTCTCCTCTGATTTTCATGTCAGTTTTTGCTATCCACTTCATTTAATCTTGATTGTTTGCATGAGTATGTGTGGAAATCATTCACTTTAGTAAGGCCAATTTTTCTCAGTGGTTATTCCACTGAAACACATGGTTCCTCCTCCCCCACCAAGTATTAACTACTTACACCTCCTCAAGGAAAGGGTGCCTCATAACATTTTCTGGATCCATTTTGAAATGTGGAATAAATCCACCTTGTATAGGTGATGTTCATGCAAGCACAGGTGATGTAAATTTATGATTTCAGCTCTCTCATTTTGTCCAGGAGATATTACAATTATTTTGGAAAACAGTTTAATTTGAGTCTCTCTTCCAAAAATAGAATACTAAACTAAGTACTGGACAGAACTTTTACAATTCAGTTTTTAACTTTTTTTTTTCATAAGACATGAAAAAAATGTGCTGAAAAATTTAGTACTTACAATTACTATATGTATAATGGTATGCTATATCTTAGAAATATTGCATAGTATGAAGTCTGGCCCTATCCCTCAAGATGGTTGTAATACAGGTTCCCAAATTACACAGTTATCTCAAACACTATAGTAATTCTAGAAACCAACACCCTGCATCACATTTAATAAAGATACTTCAGCAGTAAAAACAGGTATGCAACTAAAATTGCCAGTTAGGAAATGTGCAGATGTTTAAAGAAGGTTGATATCATTGTGAGTTGATTACTATAAATAACTGGACACTATACAGAAGCAGGGTAAGTGTTATGATTTGGAGGGCCAGATCAATAAGTAACTCAAGTACATACAATGTTGAGGGTCTCATGAGACAGCTAAATGTATAAGCACTTGCTGCAAAAAAAATGATACCCTCAGGTTCACACACACACACACACACACACACATACACACACACACTAAGCTTTCATGCCCAAATCTGTGCCTCTGAGTACAGTTATTGTAAGAGCATACGGTGTTGTAGGTGGATAAGAGGATCGTTAGGACCACCTGCTTATGTCCTATGTCCGTGATGAGTAAGATATTAAGAATCATGTGGGGAGTGATAGGTCAGGACAGGCAACATTCTCCTCTGGCCTCTAGATTCATTCTCTCCTGCACAATCATTTGTACATTTGCTATTAGCCTACATAACATACACATGATGAAAAGTACAAACTCACAGAAATTGGTAAGGTCAAAAATCATTCAATGAAAACAACACTTTACAATAAGAAACAGAAATGAATTTGCTTTATTTATAAAGGCCATAGGATTATTTGAATAGAAGAAATGCTATATCGTATAGAGTTGCATACGAGATTCATAAGGGTTTCAAGACCCTGTCATTGTTACATCTACAGCTCATTAGGCAAACTGGGCTGTTAATTTATAGTCCCAATATTTAATTTGACTGGGGCTATTTTACATTAGCAGGCGATAGTTGGATCTAGTGTTTCTTGCTCATACGTTGGTAGACCTAAGACATTTTTGAAAATGCCCCCATTTAAAATTTTTTTCTTATGGTATAGTAGTTGTATTCTAAAATATCTATGACTGTTGAATTGCCCAAAGTGTAGAAACATAATTTCTAGATAAAAATACAGATAGAAGTGTCAAGGTGACACAAGCTGGAGTTATCATAGAGAAAGGAGCCTCAATTAAGGAAATACCTCCAGGAGATACAGCTGTAAGGCAGTTTCTCAATTGGTGATCAAGACAGGAGGGCCATTGTGGGTGGTGCCATCCTTGGGCTGGTTGTCCTGGGTTCTATAAGAAATCAAGCTGAGCAAGGCAGTAAGCAACACCCCTCCATGGCCTCTACATCAGCTCCTGCCACCAAGTTTGTGCCCTGTGTGAGTTCCTGTCCTGACTTCCTTTGGTGATGAACAGCAATGTGGAAGTGTAAGCTGAATAAAATTTCCTCCGCAACTTGCTTCTTGGCCATGAAGTTTTGTGCAGGAATACAAACCCTGACTAAAATAGAAGCTGACTTAGGATTGATTACCTTTGCTTTCATACAAAGTAGGACATTCATAAGTTCACTATGATTTTTGAACTGTATATATGTCCCCAAACTAGGCAGCAGCAGTATGATACTTTGTGTGCATGTGTGTATGTGTATGTTTGTGTGTGTGATTCTTGAGAACAATAATGAATAACTGTCCTGTGCTAGACACATGGTTATTAAAAAACAGATTATTCTAAAATAATGCATCATTAAATAGGGTAGATGTAGGAAATGCAGTTTTGACCTTTGATATTTTCCACATATGATCAATTTATCTGTATCTAATACTACTCTCCTAGTTTGTTTTTTGTTTCTATGATAAAATAATGCCTGAAATAAGTAGGAAGCAAAGGGTATTATTTTCCTTACCATTTGCAGTCCATCATCATGGGAAACCAGGGAAGAAACCAAAGGAATGACTATAGTGGAATGTTACATACTGGCTTACTTGTTCAGCTTATTTGACTGTAAAATTGAGAACTATACACTCTAGGGTGGGACTTCCAGTGTGAGCTGAATCCTTCACCATGAATTAAGGGTCTCTCAGGTAAATATATCTAGTATCAAGTTGGCCAAAATTATCCAATAGCTACCATAAATAGAATGGCATCTGTAGAATGTTCTGTCCTCTGGACTTAACTTCAGTGACTGTTCAGTAGATGATGGTCTTGCAGTATATGATATTAATCAATGTTAGATGCATTGATACTGGTATTTATTAAAGGTTATTGAAACATTTGATCCTCTTTTCCTAGATACAATGTATGTATGTTCAGCTCAAGAACACAGGACAGCTTATATATAGTACCCTAGGAGGTTATTTAAACAAGAAAATCACCAACAAAAAATAAATGATATGTGAAACCTATTTCACGATACATACTATTCAAACCACAACAGCAAGGGATAAATTGGGGAGGAATCTAAAATTAAGGGATATTTTTGGGTTGTACAGGCACTTAATACAGTAGATACTTATAAAAGTATATACATATGTGATGGAGATCTAAATGAAATCAACAACTATGGGGAAAACAGTTACAACTAGCCATCTCTTTTCATCAAACTAAGCCTCAAGTACCTAGATTGGCACTATCCAAATAAAGGTTTGGCCAAATAGGTTCCAAGGGGATCCCCAAACAGCCCAGGTTATTGCCAAGACAATAGGTGACTCTACAAAAACAGACAGTTAACGACAGTATGCAGAAAACATGGGGAAGTCAAACCTTTACCCCTATAGCATCTTTGATATTGGAAGTTACTCTGCACACTATCAAAAGAAGAACACACACACCAAGGCAGCCACGTATCTTTTCATCTACATTGGTGTCCTACTTGCCAGATATGCTAGAGCTATGGTGACACAAAGCTTATGGCAGAAAGCAACAAAAACCTGATTTGACTTTAGGCTGACTCTAAGAGATGAAGCTCATACCCAACACTGCTTGAGTGTTTACAGCCTTTGACTAAATAGCCCAGGGACCTAGAATAAAACAAAAATTCTACGGGTCAAAAAAAGAAAAGGAAAAATAGTGATAAAATGACTTCTAATGATATTCAGCGAAGTGCCATGTTCAACTATCCTCAAAGAAGTTCATCTTGCAACAGATGAGAATAAACAAAGAGAGATACAGCTAGACATTATGAAGAGAGTGAGATGTCTTTATTAAATCTCTCTCTTCAGTGCTCAGGCTATCCCACAGAACAGGAGTCAGAAAGAGTGTAAGAGATAGAGGGGATACTGGACACCAATGAAATAACTAAAACAACTAAAAAACTGAGAAAACTCATGTTAGTTCATGGAGACTAAGGTAGCATGCATAAGGCCTGCATGGTTCTACACCAGATCCTCTGAATACATATTATGGCTTCTAGTTTAATAATTTTATGGGACTCATGAGTGAGAAAACTAATGGGTGTCTTATTCTTATGCCTTTTTAATGCTTTTCTCCTTTTTCTTCTGTTGGTTTCCCTTGTTCAACTTTAATTAGACAGGTTTTGTTTGAATACATACATACACACACACACACACACACACACACACATATGTATATATATTTAAAAAAGAGGTAATGAAATAAGCTGGGGAATGGCTGACTCTTTAAAAATCTCATCTGAGAATATATAATGTATGACTGACAAATTTTACCACCCTTCACATGCTCATATGTGATTCTAAAAGTGTCAAGAGTGTTTGGAATTTACAAATAAATTTTGGTGATTAGACAGATTCACAGATGGAGAGGCCATGTACAATGAGGACCAACTGTGAATGAAAGTCTAGAAGAGGAAACTGGGAGAAGTCATCATTATTGTCCTGTCATATTAGCCATTCCAGGCTGCTGCTGCTGGGCTTTCAGAATTATGAGACAAGCTTCCTAGTAAGATAAAAGTACCAGAGAAAATGTCACCAAAGATAATTGATGGTGTATACAATTACATGGGAGTAACTCTGAAAGAAACAGCAATGCTGGCAAAGTACAAGTTACACAAAAGGATGAAAGGATGAATACAAGAAAGATGTTGATTGATGTTCTTCTTAAACATAGGGTTTAATATTTTAGAGTATGAAGCTTTCCTATGCTGATAGCTCTAAAATTGAAACAAAAAAAAATAAGCAGTATATATCTCCCATGCCTTTATAACTATTCATTTTCCTAATATGCATTCTCACATTTTTTTCTATCAGTATCAACTAGATCACATGATACTTTTATCATCAATGACATCATTTTCTCATAAAATATAACCTGACCACAATTTGATATTTCTAATTTTTGGTTTTTCTTGACATTTCTAAATTTAGTAGAAGAGATAAAATGCCTTTGGCCACTCCTTCAAGTAAGTTTATGTTTAGTGAAACCCAATGATAAAAAATCCAAAAGGAGTTGTTGAAATGATAATATTAACATTTTTACATGAGCTTAGTGTATCCTCATAATGACATGAGGCTACTTAGCCCAGAGTTCCCTCGTGATAGATCTCATTTGTGACCTTGGTAAGCTCTACAATCACCTGGAATGTAGAACTCTAGACATGTTTGAATGTGATTGCTCTAATTAGATTAATTGATTTGAAAAAAACAATTAAAACTGTGGGAAGTACCAATCCCTAGGCAAAGATACTAAATCTAATAGGAGACAAAGTAGGGAATAATTGAATACTTTGGGACAGGGGACAACTTCCTGAACAGAACATCAAGAGCTAAGAGTAACAATGAATGGTACCTTATCAAACTGAAATGCTTCTGTATGGCAGAAAATACTGTCAATAGGACAAAATGGCAGCCTGTAGTAATGGAAAGGATCTTCATCAACCCTACATGGGATGAAGGGCTAACATCTAAAATATATTATATCTCAAGAATTTAGACACCAGTAAACCAGCTTAAAAATGGGGCACATGGCTAAACAGATAATTCTCCACCGAGGAATCACTAATGACCAAGAAATAGGTACAGAAATGTTCAATGGCTTTAGTCATCTAGAAAATGCAAATCAAAACCACTCTGAGATTCCACCTTGGCTGTGGTGGTGCACGCCTTTAATCCCAGCACTTGGGAGACAGAGGCAGGCAGATTTCTGAGCTCTAGGCCAACCTAGTTTACAGAGTAAGTTCTAGGACAGCCAGGGTTACACAGAGAAACCCTGTCTCAAAAGAAAACAAAACAAACAAACAAAAAAACCTCAAGCAACAGCATGTGCTGGAGAGAATATGCCATCCCTGGTGAAAGTGCAAACACGTACAACCATTGTGGAAATAAAATTGGCACCGTCTCAGAAAAAAAAAATGGGTATAATTTTACCTCAAGACTCTGCTGTACAACTCTGGGGCATATGCCCAAAAGATGCTCCACCATACCACAAGGACACTTGCTCAACAATGTTCATAGCAGCTTTATTTGTTATACCCAGAAACTAGAAACACTACAGACGTTCCCTCAGGTGAAGAATGGATAATGAGAATGTGGATCCTTTATAAAATAGAATGCTTTTGAGCTATTAAAAACAAGAATTTCGGGACTGGAGAGATGGCTCAGCAGTTAAGAGCACTAACTGCTCTTCCAAAGGTCCTGACTTCAAATCCCAGCAACCACATGGTGGCTCACAACCATCCATAATGAGATCCAAAGTCCTCTTCTGGGGTGTCTGAAGACAGCTACAATGTACTTACATATAATAAATGAATGAATGAATAAATAAATAAATAAATAAACAAGAATTTCAGGAAATTTTCAGTCAAATGGATGGAACTAAAACGCATTATCCTGTATGAGGTAATTTAGATCCTAAAGAACATGCCTGCTATGTTCTCATTTATAAGTGGATTTTAACCACAAAGCACAGAATATCAATGCTAAAATTTACAGACATAAAGAAGCTAAATAACAAGGAGCACCCAAGGGAGGATGCTTAAATTTCGCTTGGAAGGGAAAGAACAGTCATTGGTGTTGGATGGAGGGAGGATAATGGGTAACAGAGGAGACAAGAATGGGAAGTAAGATGGAGTCGGGTGTAAGGAGTGCTAGGGAGAAGGGCCGAGAGAGTGAGTGAAAATGTGGGGAGGTGTGCATCTCTAGGTCTTTCCAGGGACCTGCAATGGGGGAGGTTCCAGGAAATCACAGTGAAGTGACTCAACCTGAGACTCCTAGCAGTGGGGTATATGCAGCCTGAAGTCACCACTTCCTTCAGCCAGGCAGGACACCCAGTAGAAGAACAAGAACACCAAACCACCCACAAAACAATTGAACCAAAATTTGTTCTTTCTACAAGAAGTTCAGGGACAAAGATTGGTAAAAACCAGAGGGAATGCCCAACCAATGACTGGACTAAGTTTAGTCCTATCCCATAGGCAAGAACAAATCTCTGATAATAATAGTGATACTATGCTCTGCTTGCAGAGGTGAATCTACTATAATTGTCTCCTTCAGTGCAGTACCATCAGTCTATGTATTGTTGTTTGTACATAAATTTTTAGAGATGTTAATTCAGTATTGGATAATCAATATGAGTACTCTTTCATGCTGAAAACTTTTCACTCCAAGACTTTCCTAGTTGCCTGTAGTTTTTTTTTTTTTTGGAATACTCCTGGGTGTCCCTCAGTTCACGTTAGTATTACTATTTCCACATTGTCTGTTGCTATTTCCAGGTTCAGGCAAGATTATGCAGTGATTTTGGTGAGTTTATGTGTGCAGATTTTGCAATTCCTAGAACAAACTCATTTAGAGACAAACCCCTGATTCTGTGGTTCATACAGTCTTTCTGCCTCTTCTTCCTCAATGCTTTATGAACCTTAGGTATAAGAGTACTGTTGTAGATACATCCTTTGGTACAGAGCTCTAAAACTCTGCATTTTGAGTGATTCTGTTATTATCTCTACATGTGATAATCATTATATGGTATGTTTCTCTATGACTTTTCAAACATAAACATATACAGTAATTGTGTCATGTCTTCCCACATTTATATTGTCATAGTTTATTTATATTTTTCCCTTTACACTCCCTTGGTCTATACAAATGAAAAAATATATTTGTCCTTGATAATAATAGTTGGCTCTATTTGATTCAACACAATGATGTCCAAGTCAATCAACTTCCTGGAAAATAATATTGTCTTTTATCTTTTATACTTTTTAATTAATTAATTAATTATTAATTAATATTTTACACTCCATATTTTATTCCACCCCCTCATTGTTCCATATTCCATACTTCCTCCCCAACTCCTGTCTCTACCAGGATGTCCTCACCTCCCATCCCCCTCCCCACCTGACTTCTAAACTACCAGGGGCCTCCAGTCTCTTGAGGGTTAGGTGCATTATCTCTGATTGAACACAGACCCGGCAGTGCTTTGCTATATATATGTTGAGGGACTCATATCAGCTGCTGTATGCTGCCTGGCAGTCCAGTCTTTGAGGGATCTCGGAGGTCCAGATTGAGACTGCTACTCCTACAGGGTCGCCCTCCTCAGCTTCCTTCAGTCTTTCTCTAATTCTACCACAGGGTTCGCTTCTGTCTATTGGTTCAGTGCAAATATCTGCACCTTACTCTTTCAGCTGCTTGTTGGGTCTTTCAGAGGGCAGTTAAGATAAGTCCCTTTTGTAAGCACTCTATAGCCTCAGTAATAGTGTCAGGCCTTGGGACCTCCCCTTGAGCTGGATCCCACTTTGGGCCTGTCACTGGACCTTTTAGCTCCTCTCCATTTCCATCCCTGTAATTCTTTCATACAGGAAAAATTATGGGTCAGAGTTGTGACTTTAGGATGGCAACCCCTTCTCTTGCTTGATGTCCTGGCTTCCTGCTGAAGGTAGGCTTTATAAGTTCCCTCTCCCTATTGTCGGGCATTTCATCTAAGGTCCCTCCCTTTAAGTCCTAAGAGTCTCTCACCTCCTAAGTCTCTGGTGCATTCTGGAGGGTCCCACAAACCTCCTCTCTCCTGAGATTTCCTTTTTCCATTCTTTCTGCTGGCCCTCATGGCTTCAGTCCTTTTCCCTCAGCCAATACCAGATCAGGTTCCCCTCTCCCCCCTTCACTCCCTCCCCCAGTCCACTTTCTCTCCCAGGTCCCGCCTTTCCTCCCTCCCTCCCTCCCTCCCCACTTGTGATAGCTTTCTTTCCTCTACCAAGTAGGACTCACTTGGGAACTTCAGCTTGTTGACCTTTGTGAGTTCTGTGGGATGTATCTTGGATATTTTGTACTTTTTCTAATGATAGAATAAAAGTACAGTGTATATTTGCCACATGAATTGATAGACTTATAGGATATTATCAGAATCTATTGGGAAATGATCTGTGATAAAAATGGATGCTTAAATTCTTCTGTGCTGTGCTACTACAGAGAGCTAGAGGACATGACAAGAACTGTGCTCACAGGATCAATTAAGCAGAGCCCATAGAGGCTCACGGAGTCTGAAACAACTAACACCAACCCTGTACGTGTTTGAGTTATATCTTCTGCATACAACATATGGTTGTATAGATTGGTATTCTTGTGTTATTCCCAACAGTGTAAGTGTGGGCCATATCAGTCATTTTGTGCCCTACCCTAGGTCTGCATGCATGTTGGACTATTGGTCATCTCAGGCTAGTTCCCTGTCCAGACTTCATGGCACCACTCTGTTTGTCTACCTGAAAAACAGAGGTTTTATGCAAGGGCCCTATGTCTTGGACTCACTCCTGCCTAGGATCTGTAGTCACAGGTATGGTTCTAGTCTCTGGTTATCTACCCTCCCTGGGAACCTGGCTGGGCCTGCTCAGTGCTGGACTGTTGGTCTTCTCAGACTAGTTTTTGTCCAGGGCCCCCACATATCTAAGATTGATTGTTTTCAGGCTCAACTTTATTGGGAATATTTTCATATCCATTAAACTGACATTCTCATTGATGTTGTCTAATTCTTCATTCTTTTCAATATTCTTGATAAATTTTAAGAGATATAGATATATAATTTAGCAAAGTTTACTATGGTATATCTAAAAGAACCCAATCTTATCATATAAGATAACTTTCTAAATCATTTGAAAACTTACTAGCCCTACAATTTTAGCAGTAACATATGAAATCCACTTATAAATCTGTTTTAATATCCATTTCTTTACATTTTCTTTTAAAAATATTTCATATTCTTTTGATAGCATAATATAGTATGAATACATCATTTTCCTGATTTCTCTTCTTGAGATAACTCCTCCCATAATCTTCTCTATGCTTTTCTTGGCCCAATTCATGGCCTTTTCCCCCTTATTTATTGTTACATATGTTTGAATTCCAAATAAATGATTAGATCCTATTATATATGAATAATTTTCCTTGTATGAATGTTTTCAAGACTGACAATTTTCATTTTGTAAAATTTGTTTTTTTTCCTAAGTTTTCCAGTATGTCCTTTGATCTCTTTCATCTAAATAGATTGTCTTTTCTTTTATCAACATCTCTGTGATACCTGATTCCTAACTGTATTAATGGTAGGCACCACTTTACTTTTTGATCTGTATAAACTGTACTTTTTCAGACTTTACATGTGCTATGATTAAGATATATGTTCACTGAAGATGTTTAAAACTTGGCCCTGAGGATAGTGTGAGTAAGAAATGTTGTGAAGTTTCAGGAAGTCAAGCTTAGTTGCAGCTGCATTGGGCATTAGGGACATACCAATTCTACGTCTGATAAAGGGCTAATATCCAATATATACAAAGAAATCAAGAAGGTAGACTCCAGAGAACCAAATAACCCTATTAAAAATGGGGAACAGAGCTAAAGAGGGAATTTCCAACTGAGGAAACTGAAAGGGCTCAGAAACACCTAAAGGAATGTTCAGCAACCTTAGTCACCAGGGAAATGAAAATCAAAATGACCCTGAGATTTCACCTTACACAAGTCAGAATGGCTAAGATCAAAAAGTCAGGTGACAGCAGATGCTGGTGAGGTTGTGGAGAAGGAGGAACACTCCTCCATTGCTGGTAGGATTGCAAGCTGGTACAACCAATCTGGAAATGAGTTTGGTGGTTCATCAGGAAATTGGACATAGTACTACCTGAGGACCCAGCTATACCACTCCTGCGCATATACCCAGAAGATTTTCCAACATGTAATAAGGACACATAGTCCACTATGTTCTTAGCAGCTGTATTTATAATAATAGCCAGAAGCTAGAAAGAACCCAGATGTCCCTAAACAGAGGAATGGATACAGAAAATGTGGTACATTTATACAATGGAATACTACTCAGCTATTAAAAACAATGAATTTATGAAATTCTTCAGGAAATGTATGGGTCGGGAGAATATCATCCTGAATGAGTTAACCCAATCACAAAAGAATCACACATGGTATACATTCACGAATAAGTGGATGTTAGGGCAGAAGCCCGGAATGCCCTAGATACAATGAACAGACCAAATGAAACTCATGAAGAATGAACACCAAAGTATGGACACTTTGGTCCTTCTTAGAAGGCAGAACAAAATACCCATGGGAAGAGATACAGAGACAAAAGGTGGAGCAGAGACTGAAAGAAAGACCATCAAGAGACTGCCCTACCTGTGGATCCACCCCATATAGTCACTAAACCCAGACACTATTGTGGATGACAGGAGCCTGATATAGCTGTCTACTGAGAGGCTCTGTCAGTGCCTGACATATTTAGAGATAGATGTGCTCAGCCAACCATTGGACTGAACACAAAGTCACCAGTGGAGGAGCTAGAAAAGTACTGTAGGAGTTGAAGCGGATTGCAGCCCCATAACAGGAACGACAACAATATGAACCGACTAGTACCCCTAGAGCTCCCTGGGACTAAACCACCAACCAAAGAGTACACATGGAGAAACCCATAGCTCCAGCTGAATATGTAGAAGAGGATGGCCTTGTTGGACATCAATGGGAGGAAAGGGCCTTGGTCCTGAGAAGGCTCGATGCCCCAGTGTAGGGGAATGCCAGGACAGGGAAGCAAGAGTGGGTGGGATGGTAAGCAGGGAAAGGAGGAGGGGATAGAGGGTTTTCAGAGATGAAACCAAGAAAGAGGATAACATTTAAAATGTAAATAAAGAAAATATCTAATAAAATTTAAAAAATAAAAAATAGTGTGATTCAAGGTTTAATATACCTATTGAATATCATATATTAATATTTTATAAGCATCTAGATTCATTCACATTTTCACATTATGACTTGAGCATATGCTATATTCTTAAAGCACTTATAGACACATTCAAACTCATTACCTTCAAATGCCAATGTCCAAAGTAATTTTTACCATTATAGTACTTGTTAAATGATGTCTTGGAAAATGAAAGTTATAACAAAATTTCTTTTTCTAGGTCCCTTCACATCTTGTCTTGACTCTTCTGCTTCTAAAATTATTCATTTCTCAACAAGGTCATTACTAATACCCCCAGGCTAGAAAAATCCTCTCTTGATTAGTCATGGACATTCCAACAGGAAATTTTCAATATAATTTTTAATCTCAATGAGAATTTCCCCATTACTAAATCCACCTGAATGCTGACATGAAACCATAGCAACTACCTATGTAGTCTTTACCATTTTCAATATAAGTTTTTAAACTCATATTTCAAAGTGAAGATGTAATTAGGATGGTTTAGAATTTTCTTTACAATTCTTATGCTTGCCCTTATTGAGGAAGCTAACTTATCACAAAACTAGTTCTGCAGTATCTCTAGAATTTTTTAAAACTATGTATTCAATATTTCCTCACCTAAATCATTGGCACATCATGTAGTCAGCTAGATCATGATATGTAAGAGAAAAAGTTATCTAGGAAATCTATCTAAAATTGAAACTTATTCAAGTACTTGGTTTATACACCAGGGAGGCTTGATTATATGAACTATAAAATAGAAAGGCCTAATTATTAGTGAGGTAATCTTATTACAAGCATCTACCCAAGAGAGAAACATTGTAGACCAAAGCAAATAAAAAAGTTTAGATGACCACTAATTAAAGAAAACTAGTTTTACACTCTAATAACAAATCATAGCTCCAAATAGGTTATATGAAAAAAAATAAGTAAAATTGATATTCAAATTTGATTAGTCAAAAATAAAAAAATAAAAAATAAAGCAAAGTAAACAATGCCAATCATATTGATATTAAGATAATTTAATAATATATAAATAAATGCATTTTATATAATGTGAATATGATATACCACAATTTTTAGAAAATCATCTCAATAATAAATAATGACAGTTTAGATTGAAAAACTCCCAAGTTTCCTCTCATGGATAAATGAAGTTGATATTGCTCACTAACTCTTAAGAGATCCCAAGTGAATAAAATTGGACCTCTTTTGAGAGCCAGTGTAGCATCTGACAGTACTGTGAGAAACAACATAAAAATGGAACAATCGTTTCCCAGATTACACAAACATAACTCCAGAATTTCCAAACATCATATTGAGAGACCAGATCTTTTGGGTTTAGACTCCACCCAAAGAACTCAACGCCCCTAATCAGCAGGAATTAGTCTAACAATAATACTACCCCTTTGCCTCCCTGTACTCTTTTCTCTCCTATCTGGTGTTAGGTAGGGTGTTGAAATTGTAGAATAAGAGAATAGAAATATGGAAGAAAATATAAACCACAATTTAGCAAAAGTTCAGCTACACGTTTGTTTGTGTGTGTGTGTATGTGTATGTGTGTGTGTATGTGTGTGTGTGTGTGTGTGTGTGTGTGTGTGTGTGTGTGTTCAGTTTTCAAGATTATTTATCAGTTAGGAAAAGCTTGTAAATCATTGGCCCTTTTCTTCCTTCTCTCCATCTGTTCCTTGCTTACTGCTTCAATCCTTCTATACTTTGACCCAAATCTTTATGTAATCTTAAGAGAGATTGCCTTCCATGTAAACAGAAATAAGGAGTAAAAGTAGGAATTAGCTCACCCAAAGCATCAAGGGGTCAAACAAATAAAGAAAAGGTTTAGGAGAAAATTAGTATGAATAGTGTAGTGTTGCATGGAAGTGACGTAACAGTTAAGTCAACATTAGAAAAGATGTATGTACAAAACTATATCTGTGAGTGTGTATGCTTGTCTTAATTCCTAACTCCTTCTGCTGAAGGTAACAGAACACTTGACTACCAGTGTAAATGTTCACATACGTCTCCTGATTTTTAAATAATATGCACCACAAAAAGAATGTAAGATAATGTATAAAAATAGATGACTTATAAGAATGGCAAATTGGAAAATAGTATGTGCCAATATATTCTTATCTTAACAGAATAGGAAAAGGTAAACCCAAATTGATGAGGTCATGTAAAATTAGGAACAACCACCATGACCGCCACCACCACCACCACAACAAAAACAACCAAACATAAAAACAGGACAAACCTTTAGTAAACTGATCACTAAAGTAACACTTTTAATGGTTTGTGTGAAATAGAACCACCCTTCCTTCAACACAAAATAAAATGTCAAGAATTTCCTCTTCTATTACAATGTGTAGAAGAAACAACAGAGCTGAAATTCAGTGTTTGTTGACCATTATGGTTGAAAAATAGTTCAGTAAAGAAGCATTGAAGCTGGTGAGATAATTCAGGGGTTAAGAGCAATGGCTCTTCTTCCAGTTCTTTCAGAGTCTTGAATTGAATTCACAGCAACCACATAGTGGCTACTAATCATCTATAATGCTATCTGATGTCTTGTTTTAGAATGCAGGTGTTCATGCAGGCAGAACATTCATATTAAACGGGAAAAAAGCATCAACATAAATAAACTTACAAACAAAAAAATCAAAAAAACAATAAAAAACTGACAAAGTAAACAAATAACAGAGAGTTTGTATGGTTTAAAATGGTGACAAATATTACCTCGGGGGTTGCAAATCAAAATGGTAAATTCAAAAAGAGTAGTTCATAGAAGGAAGAATTTAACAACATTTCTGGGTTGTTATTTTATAAAATGTCTTATATTCAACTCATAATCAAATATCAAATGGACTCAAACCAAAGGGAATTTTGCAAACGTACTTGAATACACCTTCAAGTTATCAGTAGCATGAAAGATTAATGGAAATTGAGGGATTGTCTAATTACATACAAGAACAAGCAGTTTGATCCTAGGCTGTCTTTTACTTTTCTGTAAAAGATACTGGAATTTTTGCTGAACTATGTGTACCTTTTCTTTAGATTACTATAAAGAAAATGTTCCTTGATAAAGGATGGGACTACACTTATTTCTGGATATAAGGAGAAATACTGAGAATGTAGTTAGAGATTATGTTGGTTTAGTTAAGCAGAAATTGTAGATTCTCTACAGGACTTCACTACCCTTGGGTAGTTGGTTAGGGTACTAGCACCTTGCAATATTTCTTTCTTATTGAGAAGCATATAAGTCCAATTAGAGATCTGCTAGTTACCTCCAAGGTATGTTTACCACTTGCCATGCAACCATAAGGTTATGGTGTTATACTTGATCTTATGGTTTATAGGAACCACATCCACATAGGACTGTAAGTTGTTTTCATTTGGGGAAAATTTTCATGGTTTCTTTTGTTAACATGGAGTCTAGTCCTCTGAGAAGAAGCAGTTAAATCAGTTCCAGCTCAGGGTCCTCTTGGCCCTCTGTGTGAAGTACATAGGTTTTTCAGCAATTCAGACTTACCTTCCATTTCTTGAGCTCAATCAAGGGCAAAAACAATAGACTTTAGACTTTAGTGTTTGTGATTTTGTTGACATCCCCCACCAAATGATTTCATTCAGCCTCTGACTTGTATTACTGACTTATTTAGAATGTGTTCATTTGAATTCTAAAATGCATGGTTTAAGTTTAATTTAATTAACACTCTGTGCTTGTGTGTACATGATATGTGTGTGCATGTGTGTGTGTGTGTGTGTGTGTGTGTGTGTGTGTATGTACATTATGCAGGTACTTATAGAGGCCAAGAACATTGGATTCTCTAGAGCTGGAGTTAAAAGTGGTTGTGATGAGAACCAAATTTAGGTTCTCTGGAATTGTAATAATGAATGATCTTTCTAGATTGCAGATAGGTTATAAACCAATAGAAAGCAAATTCCATGGCATGTGACCTCACTCTATATACCAAAAGAAATTTCATATCACCAGAATAATATGAATGGAGACTTTATATATTTATTACACAAGACATTTTTAAATAGCTTACCTGGGAAAATTTATCTTCATCAAAAATAAGATTATAAATGATTCCCCCAATGGAATGTTTTGGCAGTAAAAGTAGTTGATATTAACTTCAAAAAGGGGGTTATTTGATAAAAGTTGATTGGAAGATTAAAGCTGAAAAAATATGCAGTGTGACTCTTTCTGTTGAGGAACATGTGAAATCAATCTATGTTTTGGAATTTCTGCTTCTATAAAGTGAGAAAATCAGTATATTAAAATTTTACATAGTGATAATTTTAGGATATCACAAGCATTTGTTGGAGAGATCTATAAACATAAGCTCCTAGCAATTAAGGCAAATATTTTTTAAAAAAATTAAAAAATAAAGCAAATAAAACAAACAAAAAGACAATAAAAATACAGCCTTGAATCCTGAAAATTAAACTAAGCAGATATTTGAAATCTCTGATAAAGAATCCCTTACTTAGTACATAGGCATGTCATATCTCTGAAAGGCATTCCCTTGTCTCCAGGTATTGAACACCTGCAAGGGAGATTCTGGTATCTTTTCATCCTTTAGAATTTTTCTCTGTGATCTTATGAAACAGAAATACTTCTAAAGATCAAATATTAAACTAATCCTCCCAGATTCAGAGTCACTTATCAAAGCCAGTCTTTTAAGGCAGGACAGTTAAACGTCAAACACTACACAGTAAATGAATGTTGGATTTTGGGATGAGACAGTTGTAGCTGATTGAAAAAAAAACTGGGTTTCCCCAGTGTAAAAAGAGGAAATTGACTTTAAAGGAGAGTTGAATATATCAATGGCCAGATAACTTGAATGGAATTCCAATTTGGGAATTCCTTCCTCCCAAAAGTTCACATGGAGTTGTGGTCAGAAAACTGCTCATATTAGTATACCAAGATACCAGCATACCAATCACTGTATCAGTTTAAAAAAAACAGAATGGAAGAAATGATAAAGCATAACCTTGTGGCAGCTAATATGGAAACAAGCCTCAGTGAGTTTATTCACAGAAAATAAAGCATAACAACATTCTCAGTGGCATACATAGCAGGTTCAAGGTCACACTAGGGATCAGTTTTAAAATGAGAAACAACTCACTAAATAATTTTTCTTAAAACTATTATATACAATATAGACATTTAAGAAAGAGAGAACAGGAGAAGAGAGTGATTTTATAAGATTTTTCACTCTTAAACCACTTAAGCCAAAAATTGCTTTCAATTTTTATATTTCTTTATTGCATTATATATCTGGACTAGTTTTAGAATTTCCTTGTTAGAGTACAGGTTTGTGTGGATATGAACATGCAAATGGTTAGGAAATTATGTGATTAACAACAGTCTAAAATAGCAATTTTGGTAAAAAAATAATTTCTTATCCTTTGTATAGTTTTGAAAATGATTACTCAGAGAATTTACTTAAGGATAAACAGAAGACATTGCCATGTTACTGCAGAACCTTCAGGGAAATTACTGTAAACCCCTCAGAATCTAGGATGTTAGATCCTGGCATCCACACTGGTCCTCAAACATCCAACATTTAGAGCTGCACTTCACTTACTGTCATGGTAGCATCTTTAAATACTTAATATGGAGACAGTCCAGTGCCACACTGAAAGTGTCAACATACAAGACTTTTAAAATTAAATAACATGGTAATTACATGCTTTAACAGAACATATGATAACACGGAGAAAAGCTGTATATGTGTCAAATTAGAAGAAGCATGGTTTTGTGAGCATCTTAATTCCATTTGAACTAGAAAGTCTCATTTTATTTCACATCTCCATCAATGTGATTCTGCCCTTACACTCACAACATATGATGAGTACTAAATCACATTCTTTGAAATACTAGGAATCTGTTTACTCATATTATCCAATGGAAGATTTCACAGAAAATTCAAATTGAGAATTAAAAGGTGCCTTTAGGCCCTAGCAATGATGCTAGTCAATTTAGTGACCAAACAGTGTGGAAAAAGATGGAGCATGTGATTTTTAGTCATATGTGTTCTCCTACTGAGAACATTCTGTCCACCATATGTAATACTGTAACAAGTATCAGAAATAGCAGAGTTATCTAAGAAGTAATGAGAACCTCACAGACCTGTTAGCATCTTCAATCTCTGGGCCTAGGGGTTGTGTTACCACAGCATGAAAAAAAAATCTCTTGGAGTTCTTGAACCATCTTTTTTCTTTATATTCTTTATCTTTAGTTTATAGTCTTGTTGCCATTGCAATGCTCTTTCTGTTTAACTAGAGCTCTTTTTGAAGAAAGGATAAAATGTTATTTGATGCGCTAAGTATGATAGTCCTTATATAAATTCAGTAAAAGTACTATCTGCTGTATAACACAAGTATTATGAAGGAACACAACACAAAAGACACTAGATAATCCTTTCAGTGGATTAATTTTACTAGCTAGAATGTGTGGCAGAGTCTAGAGCAATATGTAAATTGGTATATATTCTAGAGTCTACTCTATTGGATTCATCATGAGTCCTACTGCCAAGTTCCATCAAAGTGATTATGCCTAATAATTGAGCTATTCCATAGTCAGAGGAGACCAAGTTAAAACTATCAGTAAAACTGTTTTAGCTCACACAGGAGACCTCAGAATGAACACGCCTACCTATTTAACAATTAGCTAGGTATCTCACTTCTTTATGACTTAAACCATTCTATTTTATGAGGTCATTTCATTACAGCATTCAGAGTAATCCTATAACTTCCTTCCTGCTCCCAAATCCCTCAAGTAATTATACAAGACTGGCAAGGGCTATCTTAATTGGTTCTACTTACACAATTTTATACAAAGGCATTAGTTTTCAGATGGAACAGGACATGGGGATTCTCACTAGATTCACTTGAACAGACTGGCAGACATGTTTCTGTTATTATGAGTGTCAAAAGAAGAAGACAAAAATTTGGTGTGATAAGTATGTAAATAACACAGTCAGGCTTGGCAAATCAAGCTGCAGAATATCTAGCTATGTTTGACTTTTAGATAAATAACTTTATCATTGTTTTTATTGTGTTTGGAAAACTGCTTTGCCTATCTTTAATACAACATTAAATTTTGTTTATCTAAAATTCTAATTCAAATGTGCTCTGATATAATTTCTTTCCTTTTTTTTTTTAAATCCAGCAACCTCACTAATGAGAGGTCTACAACTCTAGATTTGCATTTAGATTCCTGCCATCAGATTTTCTTTCCCTTAAAGATATATCTCTAAATGGATAAGCTGTATCAGTCTGAAGCAGAGCACAGATTACTTTTTTATTGCATTTGATGAAGATGAGGAGAAATATCTTTCTCACTGATACCACTTCAGGGCATAGCTAGGAGTGTCAAGTTCTAACATTAATTCTACATTTCTTTTTTCATTTTTACTCCCATTCCCTTTACAGTATAAGTATTGTGAAACCAAATGAATGAATCCAAACTACATAAATGCTAAAACAAAATGAATATGTGGATATTTGTTAAGCAGCCCACTTTATATATAAGTCTTGGAAAAGAATTAAGTAAAATTTGTTCAGTGCCAATACAGCCTTCTCCTTTAAAACATGAAGTACTTAAGCAGATGTAACTTGGGTGGAAATTCTCTGTCAGCAGCAGTTCTGAAAAGGATTTATTTTTCCTGAATATTTGTTTGATTGTCTGAAGATAGGTACATTCAAATGAGTGCTGGTGCTCAGAGAAGCCAGAAGATGGTAAGATGTTAGACCCCAATGGAGCTGGACTTTCAGGCAGTTGCAAGACAGTTGACTAAGACTTGGTATTGTAATTCAGGTTCTCTGCAAGAACTTGGTGTACCTTAACAAGTCCCACTCAGCAGAAAGTGTGTTTAGTGTGTGTTAAATCCTTTCTCCCAGGAAGACTAGTTTTTCTTCACAACAACTTCAATTAAGCCACAGTTCACAAGACAGACAAAATACTTTTGTGGGGTAGATGGCTATATACTTTAACATTAAGATGTAAATAATGCAGAAAAAATATAAAAACAAACAAGAAACCCAAAGAAACAAACAAAATCAAGCAAATAAAAAATGAAAACAATACAAACAATCCAAAAAAATTAAAAAAAAAAACAAAAACCAGATTCATCAACATAAGTGTGGTGTAGTTGCTCTTTCAGTTGTAAGCTTTTGAAGAGAATGTATGTTCTCTCTTAGTGGAAGCAGGTAACTGTTTGTCACATAGATGAAATTTGGAAGGGTGGAAGCCAAAGTTTTAAAAATGTTTTAAGCTTGAGAGATTCCTGTGATGAAAGACCAGTTAGGTAGAGGGTAAGGCAAGGTGGCATTTGACTATTGGGATTAGATTTAAGATAGATTCTGGGAGGCATAAGAAGACCCATGTCATTTTACTATAATTCTGTGTGTTTTATTTTTCTATTTAGTTATGATAAAATCATATCATCATTCCTACTTTTCTTCTCCAATCCTTCCTCTATGTCCCCTATACTTCTCAAGTTAATAGGCTCTTATTCATTTATCTAGTGGTATGTTAATAAGAATAAATATTTAGTTGCAACCTGCTGAGCCCTTTTAGTGTTTATTTTTCAGGGATGATCATTTGCAACTAGATAATCATTTAGGGTGCTTGTTCAATTCCTGGGAAGAATAATTCTTCCTCTCTAAGTAGTAATGAGCTGCCCCAAGTGCTTCCTGTATACTTGGTTAACCAGTCATGTGACTTCCTCTATGCGCAATAAACATATGCCAACTGGTGTTCTCATTGATCAAGTCTTGCTTAAGATTTCATATTGTTAAGCCAGGCAGTGGTGGTGCATGCCTTTAATCCCAGCACTTGGGAGGCAGAGGCAGGAGGATTTCTGAGTTCGAGACCAGCCCAGTCTACAAAGTGAGTACCAGGACACCCAGGGCAATACAGAGAAACGCTGTCTCAAAAAAAAAATAATAATAAGGTTTCATATTGTTAAGATTTCACGTATGTAGCTTTCCTGTCATATCTAGAAGACAAAATCTTGCAGCCGACTTTCTGGTCCCCTGCCTTTTTCAATCTTTTTGCATTATTCTCCTTTTTTTCCTCTTTTCACTCCTGAGCCTTAATTGTAAGAAAATCTTTGTAAACGTGTAAACCAGTACTAGGAATTTTATTGTCATTTATTCATTGTAATTTATAAGCATAATGAAGAGAGGAGAAGATACAGGGAATAGAAAAGGGTTAAAACCAATAAGGAAGACTTAAACAGGCAAATGGAGAAATATGCAGTCAAGCTTTTTCCCAAATGTCAAGTACGCACTCAGGGAGAATTGTCATGACTTTCTTATGATTACACCATATAAAGCAATAATGATTAAGGAGTTATATATGCATAAGCAGCCATTTCTGTATGGCCTGCAAATCACTGGTCACCTGAGCCAGGTAGTGAATAATCAGGCTGTGGAGGCCAGGAGAAAATATGTCAGTTGTCATGTTAATGTTTGTAATTACAATTATAACACATTTCCAAATATTTATAACTCAGTTTTGTGATGTGAGAAGAAAAGGGAAGCTATGAAAATGATGCAATTATATCTTAATTAAAATTTTAAATTAAAAAAGAATGTAATAATGGTAAATGAGATGTGTTCTCAGAAGGTTAATACTTGTTTACAAATGAGGGTAGTAGATATCTCTGAGAGGATCACATACCACTTAGGTAAGTTCAAATTAGAAAAACAAGAAAAAATGTTTTCCTTCCAGTTAAATAGATTACAAGTTTTGTCTGTTTCAATGATTCATAGTTCAGGAGCTACATAGGAGGCAGCAGGCTACAGATGATCCATACGATGTCGATTACCTGCTAAAAGTCTCAACACTTTCATTAAAATCGTGACAAATATACATGTGTAATTAGCTGAACTTCTCTTAAAGGCCTGTCTGAAGAAAGAGATGCCACCATATGTTGAAGCTGGAATGGGGCAGGTGTGGGACACAGTAAGAGGGAAGCTTGCTTCAGTTTGGAAGGGGAACACCCTGAATATAATTTCTGTGGTCACACTTTCACTTGTAGTATAAGTTCTTCATGTTGACCTTTGTGTATTGACAACTTCTCAAACTATTAGTTGGCACCAAAATCAATGAAGGAAAATGAACTTTTCAGAAGAGAAAGGAAGAGCCATCAGAAGCCACTTTTAGTATAGCACAATGCAGCAAGGTCACATGTTCCACAGACTCTTTATTTCTGCTGTGTTTCTTTAAAAGAATTACTTAAGTTAAAATGATGCCATTGGAAAGGACACCACATAAAGAAATGAACAACTTTGAAATAGATTTGATCAATAGCTGAAATTATGCTAAATTTTCTCTAAACTGGTGTTCAAATTTTGCAGTAGAAAACTTTCTACTCTATGTCACCTCTCACCTAACCCTGAGGTAGTTTAGAGCATTCAATACTTTTCTCTGAAGTTAGGTGCCCAGCATTAAATTCTCCACAGTTTCGACATAGAATTTGATTCAGTCTTCTATCTAGTGAAACAATCATTACTACTGGCAGATGTGACACATTTTGTTATTGTCTCTTGTAGTAGAAAATGAGCCAGAAATATGGTGTATACTCAATATCAACTGGAGGAAATATTATTTCATCATTATAATTTATGATGAGAGAAAGAGAGAGGAAGCAAGCCCTAGTCATGAAATTTCACTAGATTCTTTCATTTTTCTTAAGTGGATACCACCCTTACTTTGATAAAATCTTAATAAAATGGGGACATAGGTTCATTTGAAATATAAAGCATCATCTGGTCACTTGTAAAGTTCAAGTTCTGAGAGTCACTTTAGTCCCTCTCATATTGCATAGATGCCACAATTATAACTGAAAAGGTTAAGGAGACAAGTCCTGCATATTAGCAGTTCTCTATGCTTAGGTTTTCTCAAAATTCCTTGGCCATATCAAACATGAATGTCCAGGTATTCCATATTGTATTAGCAGACATTAAATTGGTAGAGAGAGGAAGCTTACAGAGTTCAGGTTGTCTGATCAGGTTGCAGCTATAGATCATTTGTAAATATGTCACTACTAGAAAGTCTAGGAAATGTTGTGACCTTTGAATTTAGCACCCTGTTTTGTGACACTATTCCTTAGGAGATGTGAACAACCATTGACACAACCAAGTAAACACTGACAACAGACCAAAGTAACAATGCTACCAAAGTACAAATTGGTGAACCAATGAGTTTATTGGAGTGCTTCTGGGTGAGTGGTAAGGAGCATGGACAACACAGAGGCAACTACATCACTGAAAGCATACCCCAGCGTGGACAATGATGAGAGGCCAGACAAGAGGCCAAATCTATTAAGTTCAGACTCCATTTTAGAGAACCTGATCTAAGTTTGAACTCAGATAAACTAACAGGCTGGGATGTAGCATTAATTTCCAGTGGCTCCCCCAACAAAACCCTAGCTTAGCTATGTCTCTAGGCTAATCCCCAACAAGACCATCTGCAGGTTACACCCACAACAAGATTAACATCTCCAGGTTATTACGCCAACAAACCTACACCCTTAGGTTACAAGCCCAACCCCTGCCTAACAACTACCAATGAAGAGGGAAGCAGAAACAGAATAAAGACCTGTTGTAAGTTCCACCAGATTGGCTCCTTTCTGTGTTTTTGGGAATCACTAACATTTCCGTGGCACTATAATGACACATAAAAGCTGAAACCCTGAAGCTCTTTGCACAACTTGTAGCCAATTGGACAGCAGGAGTGGTGTCTTCTTAACAACATTGCTGCCTATATAACATTGAGATTAAGGGGGACTTAAACATGTGGTCAATATCAGAGACTTTCTGAGACTTTTGCTATTTCCCAAGTCCTTCTTTTACAAGTATCTTTACAATAATGAGCATCCCATAGGATGGAATGATACAACTCAGAAGAAACTCCTCAACACCAAACAGAAATGGGAATTTCTGGTAGTGTCATGTGATGCAGACTCACATGGAGTTTTGCTGAAGCAAAATCCTTGGGAAGACACAAAATGTCTGGAAAGAATATAAATAGGATTCAGTGGACACTGATGATGTACTTGAAGAGCTAGCTTCGTGCTGCTGCTCTAGTCTCACATCTTTGCTGCTGATCTTCACTTCATTGAGAGAGGCAAGGCAGGAAACTTTTCTTGGTGTCTTTGACTGATCCTGGTCACTCCCATTGACAGGGTGATTTAGCGAAAACCTGGTTGTTTCTTATGGATTGTGCTGCCACTGCTGATTCATATTTGGTATCCTGATTCTACTGACCTCCACTGCTGATATCCTGACACGGGATATTGGAAGCACTTCAAGGAACTATGTCTAAACAGGTCCACATCCCCTTGTCCTATTTACCCTCTTTTCTTTCATTCCACTGGACAGTGGGCTAGAACATGGGTAGATGCATTTGAGAACCCTTAATAAAAATAGACCTAAACCTACAACAAACTTTCCAGCCTATAATTTTAATATAATTTGCATCTTAAAATGAAAAACCAGAAGAATGAGAGCAAGAATTGTACTGTAATTCAGTGGGAATATAGTGAGATTTGATATTTAAAAAAAAGCAAGCTTAACAAGCTTAAGTATAGGGTCACTCAAGGGATAATCCCCAGAGACCTAACAGAAAAGTTAAAGCCTTGGCTATTTGATTAAATATCCCACCAAGTATGTTTGCATAAGCAGAAAAATTCAGGCTGGGGAGATTGTTCAATGGTTACACTCACTGCTGCTCTTACAGTTGACTGAATTGAGTTCCCAGTACCCCCACCAAGTGGCTGACAACAATCTTTAACTCCAGCTCAAGAAGAATTTGTCACCTCTGGTTCCCATGAGGAATCATAGCTCTGTGTGCATATGCACACACAAACACTAAGAGACATGTAATTAAAAACAAAATGATGATGCTTATGAGAATGTAATAATTTCACCGGACTTCATGTTTTCAACCTTATGAAGGTTTTGGAATGTTCAGGGATTATAAATATTATTAGAAAATCCAGTTCAATTATAAACAGCTAAAACAGCATAAGGACCCTTGTACTCTTCTGAATCAATACATATCTTACCTCTGGGAAGTAAATGTGAGAGGCATATTTCCCTTGCATATGGAAATATGAAATGGGTTAGTCATTGATAATTATGTTGATTAAGCTAATTACCACTATAAGAGTCCTTTAATAATGACCAATAGGCTCATGCCTCCAAATGTCCCTTTGTGCAAAAGCTCAAAGGTACAGTGTTTTCAAAACAGAAAACAAAATTACACCACTGTTCAAGGGAGATTAATTGGTAAAGGGGGTAAAATAACCTTGCCACATCTTTCTGTCATTTTACGAACCTAGCCATATTTTCCAGATACTACATGACAATTAGTTTGATCACATGTTTTCTACCTATTTTAGTTTTACATTTCACTCTCACAAATACTAATTATGTAGGTAATATATCTGGACTGTTGTCTGTATCATAGACAGTCCAAAGAGCATTGCCAAAGCAGATATGGCTGCTGGGGTAGGAAGGTTGAGGAGTGTCTAAGGAAACATAAAGTAGAATTAGAACAAGATTTCTTTACCTTAATCATTTCAAGTAAAGATCATTTCATCTATATTCTACCCCCACTTCTAGGGTAAGAAAATACCCAACAAAGTTTTGAAACTATAATGCCACTCAAATACTGCTCTGGGCACATGATGGAGACTATAGTAACCATGCTTTATCTTCACTGATATCGATTTACCTTATGTTCAAAGGAGAGAAGGCCAGAATAAAAGAAAGAAAAATGAAGCTTCTGTTTGTTTTGGGAACAACAGCTGTGTTTACCTTCTGGGAATGTGTTTGAAGTATTTTTTAGTCAAGTTAATTTTAAATATTTTTGGAGGAAATTGTTAACCTCAGTGTTCCTGTATCATATGTATTTGAAAGTTTGTGATTAAGACTTTAGATGCTGGGTCTAGTGAAATAGCTTAAGGACATAATTGGTTCCAGCATAGGACCTGAGATTGGTTCCTACCACTGATAACAGACAGCACACAAACACCTGGAACTATAGTTTCAGGACGCTGAAGCTTCGTCTGGACTCCATGGGCAACATAGTCACACTCAGCATACATATGCACACAGTTAAAAGTAACATTTTATGAGGAAGAAATTTGTATTCTCCTGATAATCAGAGAAGAGTACTCAATGGGAAAATGTGGAGGCTGTGCAAGCCTAAAGATCTGAGTTTATTCTACAGAACCTACATTAAAGTCATATGCAGTGGCATATATTTTTGATCACAGTCCTTCCACAGTGAGGTAGGATGTTAAGACTGCAGAATCAACTATAGGTGTCCAGACCAGCTACCCTCGAGTCTGTCTTGGAGTAGCACAAACAAAAACGTTTCCCAGTCTTACTCAACATGGTGGGAAGACAGACCTACTCCTGAAAGTTGCGCTCTTACTTCCATACAAACCAATGTAACTACTGTATCAAAATCCACCTTGGTATAGCAGTGGGTTAACAAAGGTACTTACATGATAGATATGAGTGTTTCCTTAAAGGAGAAGGGATGACTCAAAGCCAGTTTCATCCACCTGACCAAAATATCCATCACAACACAGGTGAAGCTGCAAACTGAAATTTCTGCTTAACTCAGTGAGCTTGGCTGGTCAAAGGCTACTTCCACCACAGTTGTGTTGTGCTTCTATAATTTTTGAGGGGTAGCTTTTTAATCTTGTAAAGTTTCAGCTCTCTTAGACAGGCAAAGTTGTTTGCTGCCTGAGTCTTGTGAGCTTCCCTCTAGGACAGAAACATTGCACTTAGGGGAAAGGATTGTACAGCATTGATTCATCAGAGAAAGGACACTGAATTCTAGCAGTTTCATCAGTATTGACTTTGGAGTAGTGAAGGAATCCATGCAAAAAGATACAGCATTTATATTTTACAAAAATATCAACCTACATACCAGCGGAATAGCAATGTTAGTAGTATTTAACATTACAAGTGTATAGTTGTCCTTTCTCATCTGTAGATCAGTCAATTCAAAGTTTGACAACAGAGGTAATACAGTTAGTAAAATTATCTGTACTAAATATGTGTCGATTTTCTATCTTGCCATTACCTCCATAATGTAATGTAATGACTATTTACATTCCACTCATACTGTATTAGGTATGGCAAATTCTGTGGAAGTAACATATGCTGTCCTACTATAAACTCTTTAAAGTATATTGTAGGTGTGTGTACAGGCATTTGTAAACACTGTGGTGCTTTACAGAAGAGCTCTTAATATCAATTTTATGTTGTCTGGATGGAGGAAGGGTGGCTTTCATGGGTCCAAGAATATATCCACTGTTAATATCAAAGATGTCTGCAGGAATTTGAAAACAGCTAATCTTGTAACTTGATTTAACCAATGTAAACAACTTGATGCCATTAGAGATTTGAGACAAGTAATAGTCTACAAACTATAGGTACCAGTTTTGTTGTTTTACACAGTAGATTTTTAAGAAGCTTCTTTTCACTCTGAAAAAAGATTCTTTTGAAGGAAATACGTTAAACTTAAAAAAATATTAAAATCATATGTTAACTAACTATTGTAGACATTTTCCAGAGTAGAAACATTCATGCTTTACCTTGAGGAAGATCAAGTTAATTATATGGGAAGAGGATTCATGACTGATATTTGTAATGCCTTGGCTAGCACTAGAAAACATTGTTTATAGTAAAAGAAGATTTACAAATGTATCTAAGAACATTGGAAATCACAAAGAGAAAAAATAAAAGTATCATGATTAGCAAAAACAAAAATGGTTTTAATATTAAGGATGTCCCAGATGTTTCAATAATAGAAATGGAGTGATCACCATTAGAGAGACAGCGTACCCTGTGTTCATTAATTACTTCAAGAAATACCAATAATTTTTTGAACTCCAGAAATAAAAACAAATGAATCATGTTGAGTGGTATTTAATATAATCTCTAAGTCAACTTAGAGGAAAGTAATTGGCTCCTCATACAATTAATATACATGTGTTCATCAGTGTCATGACTCTTCATACTCTTACATCACCTACCAAGTAATAACTTGTCTTATTTCTAAGTTGACAAGTTGTATAGCCTGATTTTAAACTAGTCAAGAAATATTATTCATTAGCACACAAAGTGAAGTTACTGTTAATATCTATATAATTTTCAATGACAGTGTATCATTTATTTCAGATTTCTATGATAATCTTGGGTAAGCATAACAGAATCTACTCACTTAGCTTTGCAATATATTGTTGGAATTTCACATTGCTTTAAGTTTAGTATTTTTTTTTTTTGAGTTAGGGTTTCTCTGTATTAGCTCTGGCTGTCCTGGAACTCACTCTGTAGTCCAGGCTGGCCTCAAACTCAGAAATCTGCCTGCCTCTGCTTCCCTAGTGTGGAATTAAAGGCGTGCAACATCACTGCCTGGCTAGTATTTTCTTGTATTTTTCTGTTTGTACACATAGTAAACAATACATATTTTATATTTGATTAGGGTGTGTGTATGTGTGTGTGGTGCACATGTGTGTTCATGTGATAATGTTTGTGCTCATATACTATAGTGCATATGGAGGCCAGAGGCTAACTGCCCAGAGTCAGTTCTCCCCTCCCACCAGTTAGGTCACAGGGATCAAACCCAGCACATTTATCAAAGAGCACTTTGATGACCCAGCTTTATATATAAGTAGGAGTTTTTATAATGAGCTAAAATAATTTACAACTATAGTTTTGAGAGTCCATAGTTAATTTATTTCTTTTCAATTTGTGTTACTTTTTCCAGTCTTAATAGTAACAATCTAAAAGTAACTAAAATATAAGGAAGAAAAAAATACAGAATTAGAAATATTTGAGTGAGCTAGACACATCTTGTAGAGGTATAGAGGGCTTGTTATTCTTTCAGTGGACAAAAACTTGATACCCAAGACCCATATCAGGTGGCTCACAAATGTCTGTAGCTTTATCTCCAGAGGATCATATGGCTTATGTGAGTACATTCATAGATTTCTGAATCATAGCACATATACATAAATAAATAATATATTTAAATCTTCAAAAAATATTTGAATAAAATAATAATAATAATAATAGTCATGAGGAATCTTCCAAAAATAACAGTAAAATCATACATTCTGAAAGCACCAAATACAATAGATGAATAAACCCCTACACAAAAAATTTAACCTTGGTAATTTGGTATTCAACGTAAGAAATAGTGAAGACAAAGACAATCTTTCAGGAGAAGTCAGACACTTTCTATAGATTTTTCAGTAATTACCTACATGTAAAGGAGGGAGATTGTTTTCAAAATTATCTCAGATAGTTGGTGAAGGTCATTATTGACAGTGATAAATTATATTCATGTGCTGACACTACATAATTCCACATTGACACCTGTTGTAATGAGATAAAATGTCATTTAAAGGACTGGACATATGGCTGGCACCTAAAGATACTTCGTGTTCTAGTGGGAAGTTAGACTGAGTTAGTCTTTACCAGTATATAAGTGAAAAGTATTTCAGGCTCCAAAATCTGTAACCCCAGTGCTTGTGGGGATATAGAATGACAGAGACAGAATGATGTTAGAGAATTATAGACTGGAGGTTTAGCTATGAATGGTTCAGGTTTAGGTTCAGTGAAAGAAAATGTCTTCAGGAAATAAGTGGAAGATCAGTAGGCAGTGACAGCCTGATAAGTTCCTCTGACCTCCATATGTAAATACATAAAAGCATTTGCTCCATCACAAACAAATGTATAGGCATATACCTCACACATGGATAAAAACAAACGCAAACATAAAACATTTTTCTCTATAGTTGTACTCAAAAACACTATAAATCTTGTCAAATCATGAGAAAGACATCATTTTACAGGTGGGGAAGTTCCACATTTTCACTGAAAAATGAAAGATTTAAAAAAAAGTCAATAGTAACTAAAACAAACAAACAAAATGCATGTCAAAGAGAAGTATATAAATACATTAGAACTAACCTGGATTTCTTAAATGAGAGAACAGTGAAGAATATTTTTGACACCTAAGAAAACCTTAGTGTTATGGGTTTAGTGAGCACATCAGTGAAGTGGAGAGAGGTCCTCCAAGACAGAGAGAACATATCTTGTAGAGGCTCTTTCAGTAACTGACTCTGATCTTCTACTTAATCTTGATGGTCTCGCATCTTAAAGACTTGCTTCGAATTCTTGAAGTTTTCATAAAATCATACCATCTCTTTAAAGGCAGAGGTCACAAAGTAGTTCCTGCAATTACTTACTTGAGATGAAAGAATTAAAAGGCAGAGCTCTCCTGATTGAGAATTTTTTGTCATCCTCTTCCAAGCCACAAGACATCACCCTGACATATGTACGAGCATAGCACAGGGATTTGGAAGTACTCTGGTGCTTAGCTCAAGAGAGTCTGATGTGATTGTTCTCAAGATAACATGAACATACATTTGTACAAAATAGTAAAGATGAAAACAGACTTTTAAAATTGTTTCCCATCACCCTATTCAAGTCCTCTGCATATCACATAATACAGAACAGTTGTATTAAACCATTATCCCTGCATTCTCTAGACTAGGTGAGTTTGATAAATATATTCTACTAATTATATTAATCTATAACTCTGACCAGTAAAACCTTAGTAAATTTTCTCACTTTCACTGACACTGCCAAATTAAGGTAGTTTTGGCCTGATTAACTGAAAGTTTTTCTGTATAAAATATGTCAATCTTTGCCAACCACTGCCAGGTATTATCTACTATATTGTACTATTATACCACAGCATAAATTTCTTCATTGACTGGCCTTTTGCAGCTCTCATCTCCATTTTGAGATGGCTTTCTTGGTCCTGTGTTCATTCTTCTTTTGTAATACTACACTCTGAATTCTCACCCTTAGATCTGTAGTCTAAACCAGAATCTCGTATATTGTTCTGTCTCTGTCTCTCTGTCTCTCTCTGTCTCACCCTGTCTCTCTGTCTCTCTTCTATGCCTCTCTATGCCTCTGTCTCTCTCTGTCTCTCTCTCTCTCTCTCTCTCTCTCTCTCTCTCTCTCTCTCTCTCTGTGTGTGTGTGTGTGTGTGTATTTGAGAGATAGAAAACAGAAAGACTCTATAACTCTGGAGTGCTATATACACTCCACCAACACACCAACTACACATCACTCCACATATTTTGTAATTTTCATATATTTATATCTTTCAAATAAAGGTATAATATAATTTATTTAGAATTTAAACAGATGAACATCATAGATATTCATTCTATTTTCCTAGAACAGATGTCGAAATGTCATATTGTACATATTATGGAGTGAAAAGCTCTTCAGAAGGATCAAGCATTAACAAATATTTGAGAACATTGTCATAATTTTGAGAAGTCGCACTTATTTGCACTCTGAAGTCCTTCAATTTCCTACCTCTGTCTTTCCCTTAAATGAACCCAGAATATAATGCAGAGTCCATGTCAATCTGGCAAATGTCACGACCAATGCATTAGATCACAACAGTCAAATTGTCACTCATATCTGCACTTGGTGTCAGTCAAACTGACTGCATGAGTGAGTAGACTGAGTAAATCCATCCACTGAGAAATCACTCATTTGATTTATGATTTCATGTGATCCATTATTCTGCTATGTGCTGAGAGAGAATTAAAGAAATATGTGAAAATGGTTTGAACAATTTGTGATAACTAATCACTCACCAGCTGAATCTGAGTCAAGATAGCCACTCTGGACAAAATACATGTAAAGGCTTTATAGCACACACCTGCATTAAGTATGCACACACACACACACACACACACACACACACACACACACACACATGCATACACAGAAATACTAGCTAATACATGCACATATATTATATGCATGTACAAATAAATTCTAATGGAATAAGTTAGAAAATTACAGCCTCAGAAGCAGGAGAATGGGGTTCTTTAGTGCAAGCTGGCTATCAAGTCTAGACCAGACATATCACAGGATTATTGATTTGATTTAGAGAACTTTTATGCATAAGAATAGAATATCATGGACAACAGAATGGACCCTTCATTCATAAATGTGTGTGCGTGTGTGTGTGTGTGTGTGTGTGTATATATGTATATATATGTACATACATGCAGTTGTTTTCATAAATATTAAAAATATGAATACACACCTATACAATACAAGTACAAACAGAAAAAATAAAAAATTAAGACAGTGAAAAATAGAGAGACAATGCAAAATGGAGAAACAGTTACTACTATGGATCCTGGAAAAAATTCACATGGTTGCTGATGGATCAGTGTGGTTTCCCAGATCAAATAAATTCAAAATACCTTAGAATTGTGGGATGCACCAGGATATGCATTGAATGGTTCTGTTGAAAGTGTCTAACTCAATGATATACTCAATGCAAGTTATAAGGCCACAATAGGTATATCATTATTTTTTTTACCACATTTTCCTCTATCTGAATCCTGAAACATAGGAGAACTGGGACTAATACAGTTTTGTAAGTAGTTCATTTAATCAACCTTAGATAATGAACAAGTTGAAACACTGATATTTAAGGTCACATTCTAGCAGAACCAGGTAATTCTTCTGAGGTTGGTGTGAAATGGAGGGATCCCTTTATCAGCTGGGATTTCCCTTCACTGACCTTGTCTGGGAATTCTGACCCCCTACACACTGGGAAAGGTTGACCTCCTATATCTTGGGAAAGGTTGAGTAGTTCTTGACAGACCTACAAGTTCAGCTTCCTGTTTTCCATTAATAAGCCACCCAGCATGTATCTTGGATTTCAAGAATGCCTCTCCATACAAATGAGACATTCACAGTGCTTTAAACTCTAGTGAATGATTTTTCATTTACCCAGAAAACTCCTTCTCATTACCCAGTCTGTATATAGACCTAGTTCATTCCCACATGAATATGCATACAATCCCACCAGGAGAAAGGTGAGATTCTTTAAAGGAGTTGTTTCACTGAAGATAGTGGGAGGTCTCCGTAGAAATAGCCAGAATGTGATCCAGCAGACACCACACAGCAGCATCTGGACATCCTGACTGGGAAGAACTAGAGAAGAAAGAACAACAGCTAGATCTCAACATGCATACCAAATAGACATTGATAATGCTGATAATATTTAGAAAGAAAATAATATTCATATCATTTTTATTATATTATGTTACCAGAAAACATTTCTGATACTATGTCAGACATTGTTGGTATCTTTCAAAAATTTTCTATGGGTCCATAATGAATTCTTTGGTTTTTCACTATTCTTTACTTTCTTTTTCAATTTTAAAATACTTGGAGATAATTTTAAGATGTGGAACTATTGGCATTTTATGGAAGGGAATGATTTATAATGAATTGGAAATGTTAATCCATATGGCATACAGTACCAGAAGTGAGATGAATGTAAAATTAAGTGTATATGTGATAAAGAATATGACAGGTAATAATTTGGAAAATGTGTGCTTGAGGCTTGGAGTATTTACATTTGTGTAAGTGTATGCAAGGAGCCTGAGAGAAATTATTGCGTCCCCTGAAGCTAGGGTTACAGGTAGTTGAGATCCAGGCAACATGGATGCTGGGAATAGAGCTTAGGTGCTCTGCAAAATCAGGACATTCCCACTAACCACTAATCCATCTCTCTAGTAAAGGGGTCTGAAGTAACTATATGATAAGCCAAATTTTAACCAGAAAAAAGACCTTAACCAGAAAAAAACACTGTAGTTGTAAATATTTTATTAATTTATTTCTGTTCTTTATTGAAAACTTATTTTCATATGCTATACTGTAATCACAATTTCATCTTCTCCAATTCCTCCCACATTCTCTACTCGTATCCACCCACCCAACTTCATACACTTTATTTCTCTATCTCTTTAAGATACAACATTCAAGCAAGCACACACACACACACACACACACACACACACACACACACACACTAATCCAAAATTTTGAAGCAAAAATTTCAGTAAGACAATAATTTCCAAACAATGAATTATGAGACAAAAAACTACAAGTATACTTCTGAGTTTGCTTTGTGTGTTTGTTAACATCGCCTAAGTGTGGGGGCTACTCTGAAGTGTGGTTAATATAACTGTGAAACTCCAAGGAAAAACGTATTTTTTTATCCTTTGCAAATAGGAATCAATTGCAGATTGCTTTCTTACTTGCTATGATATCCACTGTGATCTCACAGTAAGTAGATTCTGTATCCACTGTGACCTGATCTGGCTTGAACCTGTGCATGCTGCCATGGTCTCTGTTAGTTAATATGTACATCCATCCTGTTGTGTTTGGACAGCACTTGTTTCCTTGTGTGCGTCTTTTGGTGCCCTTGGCTCTTACAGTCAATTTACCTAATCTTATATAGCATTCTCTGAGCCCTGGCGGGGAGCAGGGGCAGATCTTGATAGGTATGTGTGGTAATCAAGATCATTCTGCTTTTATTTGAAGCATGATTGAGCACAGACATATCACCTGTGTCACTATACTTCATTTAGTACTCCAATTTGTCTCACTCTCTTCGTATTTTCCATTCATGAGACTGGACATGTTGGTTTCCATCTACTGAAAGAAGAAGCTCCTCTAATGATGGCTGAGTAATGTGCTGATATTTGGATATGTTATTAAGAATCATTTTTATATGTTTTCTTGTCAGAACTATATTATTTTGTTCCCCCTGGCCCCTTTATATTATCTCGTACCAGATTTTTGATACTGCAGTAGTGTTAGCCATAGCTTCTATCTCATGCACAATGATTTAAATCCAAGCTAAAAGTGGTTACTTCCAGAAAGTTGGTGTCACCGTTGCATCAGCATATCTTGAAGGTAGAACCACATTGTAAGTCTCAGGGTTTGTAGATTACTTGTATAATCTTATAGCATGTACAATATATTCCAGTACCATGAACACTAATCAGTAGTGCTGAAAAGTCTAGTTATAGTTCAACTTCTCTATGTTTGAAAAGATGTATTAAGAGTTGTCATCATAGGGCCAAGGTCCACTCCTCCCACTGATGACCGGTTTGGCCATCCCCTGCTATACACATACTGCTGGAGCCATGAGTCCCCCATGTGTACTCTTTGAGAGTCAGTAAGCAGGAGGCGGTGGGATGGTGAGCAGGGGGAGGGTGGAGGGAACAGGGGATTGCTTTAGTTTTTTTTTTATTTCTTTTTCTTATTATTTTCTTTTCTTTTTCTTTTCTTTGGAGGGGAACCTGGGAAAGGAGATATTGTAAATAAGAAAACATCTAGTAAAAAAAAAAAAGGAGGAAACAAAAAGAGTTGTCATCAGCAATTAGGCCTTAGCATCATTGGAAGATAGCATTGATAACATTGGTAAGAGAGAAAAATATTTGTAGGTTTCTATGAAGTCTCTTTGTTCACCAATACAACTAGATACAATGTATTTCTGGCACTTTTGGATGGTTATTTTCACAATATTAATCCTATGGCTTCATGAGCATGTACAATATTTCTATCATATGTATTTTTTCAATTCCTTTTTTCAATGTTTAAAAACTATTTTTATTTAATTCTTTCACTTACATAGTAAGAGTTCTCTCAAGATATTTTTGAGGCTATGTGAAACCTCTTTCCAAAATTTATTCTTAGACTTTAATTTGTATATAGAATGTTTACTGATTTGGAGTTGTTAACTTTGCACTCTGCTACTTTGCTGAAAATGTTTATCAGTTGCAGAATTTTCTTGGTGAAGGATTTATGGCAATTAATGTACAACACCATATAATCAGCAAATAATGGCAAATTAAGTTCTTTTCTATTCTGTATCTCCTTAATCTTCAATTTTCTTCTTTCTCCTGATAACACAATAGGTTCAAAGAAAGCAAACATCCTCATCTTGATTTCGAATTTAATGGTTATGCTTCACATTTCTGTGGGCTTGCTGTAAATTCTGTTGGTTACTATGAGATATATCCTTTACATTGCTACTTTCTCCAGAACTTTTATCATGAAAGGGGTTGTTTTGTCCAAAGCATTTTCTTATGTAAGTTGATTATCATATGGTTTTCTGTTTTTCAATTTGTTTATATGGTGGGTTATAGGTATTGATTTATATATGCTTTACTTTCACTGCATCTCTAGGTTGAAGTTTACTTGACCATGGTGTATAATCTTTTTGCTGAACTTAATTTTAATTAATTATCTTAATGTCCACTCAGAATAGTAAAAATGATGTAGTACATCCAATTTTTAATTTAGTGTCATTCATGGTGTATTAGAAGAGTTTAATCAGTTTTAATAACATTATGACATCTTCTATGATTAGATCTTATGCTAAAAACAATTTGTTTTCTTCTTAATGATTAATATTATGGGTTAGTTCCTAAAGTATAGATTACTTTTCATCAGATGGCCCTTCTGACTCTATTAATTCCATTGATCCATGAGCATTGGAGATCTTTCTATCTTCTGATATTTCTTCAATTTATTTTTCCAATGTCTTTAAGGATTTTTATCACACAAGTTTTTCACTAGTTTGGTTAGAGTCACACCAAGATATTTTATATTATTTGAGGCTATTATTAAGGGTATTAAATTAAACTCATGGAAATTTAATGATGCACTACTCAATAAACAATTGGTCAAGACAGAAAACAAGAAGGAGATAAAAACTTCATAACAGCCAATGAAAATGAAAGCAGGACATCCTTAAAACACATTTAAGACAGTTAAGGCAGTTCTAACAGACAGGCTTGTAATACTACCTGCCTACACCAAAAACGCAGAGAAATATCTTACTAATAACTTAAAGGCACCCTGAAAACTCAATATCAAAAGGAAGAAAAAATATCCCAAAGAAGTAAGTGGTGAGAAATAATCAAACTTAGGATGAAAAACAATGAAACAGAAGGAATAACAAAATAAACAAATGAAAAAATGAAATGAAGACCTGGTCCTGTGAAAAGTATCAGTAATTCTGACAAACCTATAGCTAATTGAAATAAACAGCAAAAAAATGGATAAAAAAATAAATGAAATTAGGACATTATTACAGACTAAATTTAGAGAATCACAAGAGTGCAAACTTCACCAAGGTGAAAATCTCAAGGACTTAGATGAATTTCTTAATATGTATGAGTTGCTGAACTTAAATCAAGAGTAAATAACTTAAAGAAACCTACAAGGACAAGGACTAAAGGAGCTGAAGTGGATTGCAACCACATAGGGTGTGAAAAGTATCAATTAAGCGGACCCCTCAGAGCTCCCAGGAACCAAACCACCTACCAAAAAGTATATATGGGACAGTCCAAGGTTTCTGCTACATATGTAGCAATGGACTGACTCATCTGACATAAATGGAACAGAAGGCACTGGGTCCTGTGGAAGCTTGATGCTGCAGAGAAGGAGGAGCTTAGATGGGTGAAGTAGGAGTGGATGGATGGGTTGGGTTGCCTCTTAGAGACAAAGGAGAGGAAGATGAATTGGAGGTTCACAGATGGGAGACTAGGAAGGGAGTAACACTTGAAAGTTAAACAAATAAAATGATTAAGAAAAAAGAACCAGCAATAACAACAAAAAGAAAATTATAGACCTATATTACTTATGAACATTTATTTATTTGTTTTGAAATGGGAACTCATTGAGCCTATGTTGCTCATTATATTTTATGGAAGTGGTAATTCAATGTACCATCAACAAAACATCTGAATGAAAATTATCATTTTTCACTCAATTCTAGTATTTTAAATAGTTTGTCTGAAAAATATATGACATATGAAGTGTGTGTGCAGATGTACATGTTGATTTGTGAGTTTGTGGCTTTGGAAATAAAATTCACAAATAAATCACTAACAAAGTAAACTTAAAAATAACCCACACAGTGAATTTTAAAATTATAAGAAGTGTTTAGGGAAATTTGAAGAATTATTTTTAAGTACAAAACCTTCATGAATCTGAGGAGATAAGTTAAAAATGTATTAGAAATATATCTCGCTTTATCATTTGCTTTGGGGAGAGAGAGGATGCTCGGTCTCTTTCTGGAACAGCCAAGTCCTTTGGGATGGCACTTATTGAAGCTGCACTACAAAAGACAGGCCAAAGTTCTCATCATTGCCATTTATTCAATGATCATTCATTTTCCAGCCTGTCCACCTTATCCAATTCAGTGTTATCACTGCTGAGTAAATTGTCCTAAAGCAGCAATCTGTCATTCACTGAAGACAACTCGACCCTCTTAGACCTTTACAGAGAATAGCAGTAGCACTCAAGAATGTAATTTACAAAATGACACCCTAGGATCCCAGGATCTTTCATTCACTCCATACAATAAATCATGTCTCTGAAAGTGGTTATGTCATCATTGCATTGTGGCATAGGACCAAGGGTGGTTGTTTCAGCTAGCTGAGGTCACTTGGCAAGCCTATTGGTGGCTTCTGGAGAAGGATCACCTGTCCACTGATGAAGTCAGTCTTTATTTGGCAACGAAAAACTTTAAATCCTCTTGACTATGATTTGTCAAAACAGGCATGGCTTCTTGTGAATTTTGAAATTAAAACAAATTTAAAACGTTTTGATGCTTTAATGAACCATCACTCGGTATATCATTTGCATACTGAATTATGAATAATGGTTTATTTAAACCACTCCTATCTCACCCCAACTTTATCTACACCACAACATTGCATTTCATATAAAGGGAAGATTAACACATTTATAACAGTGTTTCTTGTTTGTAGAGATATAACGGTGAAATATGAAGCAAAATACACACCTGTTTACTTTTACATCAGAGAGGGTACATAGTTCAAGGAATTAAAGAAATATTCAGAAACACTTTTAGGAGAATCAAATTTTAAGATGAGAAAAGAAGTATAGCCATTTGGAAAGTGAAGGATTCTTCACTTCATTGGAGGGGAAAATGGGAATGGAGAAATTTACATGTAAATAAAGAAAATATCTAATAAAAAAATACATGAGTATTAGAACAAAGAGACAAGGTCGGAAATAAAGAGGGAAAGAAACTTTAAAAAAAAAAGACATCAGAACAGCTACATCATAAAAAGGCTGGTGCTGGTCCACTGAGGCTTCTTCGGTTCCACCTATTAGAAGACAGCCTGCAGCCAGGGCCAGGGAGAGCAGTGTGGAGCCTGTAGCCAGGAGACCTTGGGAAAGAAGCCTGACAAAAGGAGAAGCATCCTACTCTGTGTGTTGACCAAACTAAGAGAGTTTCAATTTTGTTGGAATTTTACCTGTGAATGTAAATTGTTTGGGTTTTGTTTTGTTTGGACTGTATCACTCACTGAGCATACCCTGGCTTATTATCACACTTTTAAAATGATGGTTTATATACGCAAAACCTAAGAAAACAGGTGTCCTATGCTAAACAACCTTAAAAAAAGAAGACACACACAAATATGGAAAACATGAATATTCCATTTTGCTGAAAGTTAAAGAGATCTTAGAAAGTTTATCTAACTTCCACCTGAAATGGCATAGTTTCCTCAAGTTCCTTTGCTTCTGAAATAGGGATTTGTTGCAATAATAAACACATATGAATCACATGTGCCGATTCATGCCCATAACAGATTTCAGCCACTCATTAGACTATTCCTCGATTCCCTTTAATGTGGAGGTTTTATTTTATTTTTTTACTTAATTCTGAGATATTATAGTAGGCACAAAATATTTCTATTAGTCTTGCTTCTAGAAATAAGATATATTATAGAAATTTGAGTGGAACTTACCATGTAGTTGAACTCATCATCCCACATTAATAAAAACATGTGAATTATTTTTATGAATATAGACATTTTCATGTTTTCTCTTTGTATAGAGAAATCAGCAATGCAAGGAGATATACCAGTGCCCAGGGAAAAGGAAACATATAATAACAATTTGGAATTAAATGTCTACTTAAAGGTTGGTTTATTCATCATATTTTTGCAGTAATTTTGATTTAAAATGTGTAAAAATCTTTTTATTGTTTAGACATTCTTTTGGTGCCTCCTTAATATGTGTGCCCAATGGAGGTTTTTTCTTTGCTTCTTCTTAGCTCTGTTTCTGCAGGTGACATTCTTTAGTTTGATTTGAAAATTTGTGTTTGTGCCACATTCTGAAAAATTTCAGAATATGTTCATTTCAGTATGTTCTGTCAAACTAGAAATGGGAATTCATGTGTGAAGAGTTTACCTGATGAGCAGAGTGGAATAGTGACTCCAGTCAAGGGAAGTGGATTTTCCAAGAGCTTTCTCTGCACTGTCATTATCTTACCTGGGTTCTCCATTGTCCTGAGTCTAATGAAGTTTGCTTCAAAATCTGTGGCATGAAGTCACCGTTACTGGAAAGCCAGGCATTTCTCTTTGGTTAATAACACCCCTGTCACGTTGTTTTATTCTGATGAAGTAAGAATCTTTGAGCATTCACAGCTTACTTGGCACAGGAATATTTTCTTTGTTTTCTCTGCAGTGTTTTATTATGTTAAAGGCCCAATTCTAATTAGCAATGACTAATATTTTACAGCTGAGGAATCTGAATTTATGAATGTCAACCACTCTGTTGACAGATATTTTGAAGTAAGGTTCAAATATGAGAGACTACTTTAAGAGAAAAGAAAGAAGCAGATAAATGAAACACTAGAATTTTGGATCTAAACTAGGGAGAAATGTAGGAAGCAGACTGCTAGAACTTAGAATGGGCATGGGTGAAATACTTTTGTGATGTGAGTATTACTAGATATGGTGAAACAATTGGAGTCATACTACCCTACGATGGGGAGGAACAATGATAACAGCAGCAGATATAATATATTTGTCATTTTTGTGTACTATTTATCTTGTTACAAGTAGATTCTGTGATCAAGAAGGACCCTTCTGTCCCAGCCTCAGGAAAAGCACTTATCAACTAGTGGGTCCGAACCCCTTGGACAAACATCTACTTCCAAATATATTTACAATCCATAACTACCACATTATGGTTATGAAATAGCAACAAAAATAATTTTATGACTGGGGAGGAACTGAATTAAAGAGTCTCAGGATTAGGAAAGTTTAGAGTCACTATTCTAGAATATTTAATGCAAGTTTGCTTATGGGCTATTGCAACTCTATGCCAGAGAAAAAGTGAAATGGAAATCAGCTAATGATACTAAAAGCATTATGTCTTAGGGAACAACTAGGTGATCAGTAATTGCAAACCAGAAGTTAATTAGCCTCAGGTGGTAAACGGGAACCCAGAAGATCAGCCTTGGGATGCTTTTCTGTTGGAAGAATACTGATACAGCAACTTTATTTGACTGTCTTAACTTTGCCAGTTGATTTTTGATCAATGTCTGTGGGACACCAATTTGATGATGGTGATTTGGTTGGCTCTTTCATTTGTATTAGCAAGTATTTCTGTCAACTTCACACAACTGGATTCATTTCAGAATGGGAACCTCAATTGAAAAAAAAATGCCCCAATAGATTGGCCTGTGCTGCATATTCTTGATTAATAATCGATGTGAGTGGGACTGTCTCACACCAGTAGTATGAGAAAACAGTTTAAGCAAGCCACAAGGAGCAATTCAGTAAGCAGTGCTTCTGCAAAACTTCTTACTCTACTTCTGTACCTTGCAACCAGGATCCTTCCCTGTTTGAGTTCTTGTTCTGACTTTCCACCATGATGAACTGTGATATGTGGCTCTAAGCCGAAATAAACCCATTCTTCTCTAAGTTTCTTTTGGCAATGGTGTTTTATCACAGCAATAAAAACCTTAACTAAGACACCATTCTACTGCGTTGGTGTTTTAAACTCCTGACTTGACATTTTGTTAACTATCTATTCACTACTTGGTATTTATTATTTTCTTTTTACTTATTGTATACTTGATAAGCTCACTCATTAGAAACTGAAAGTATGGACTTCATAGGTCATTCTCTTAACTTTACAGAATACAATAAACAAATAAATTAATAGATAAATAAATAAAAATAATTTCTGGTAGTAGAAAGAATATATGAAGCTAAGACATCCTCTCTCTCTCTCTCTCTCTCTCTCTCTCTCTCTCTCTCTCTCTCTCTCTCTCTCTTCATTAGAAAATTTAAACACATCCAGAGTCTGGAGAATTAACAGCATCTTATAGAACCAGACTTTGGAATATAGAATACAATGTTTAGCAGAACAAAATGTGGGTTATGCCTGAGTTCTGTTTCTAGTGCTCATGTTGAATACTTCACAATTGTCAGTAACTCTAGTTCCAATTCATCTGATGCTTTCTCCTGGACTCTGTGATAACCCACTGTTAGGTACACCAATGTGAAAAAAAAGTAAAATAATATTTTTAAAAAAGAAAAAGAAATAGAAGGTAAATAAATCCAGTGGGAAAGATAAACTTGGAGATGAAAACAGAGGCAAGAGATCAAACAGTCTTAGTCATTCAAATTCCATTAGGTTAGCAGAGTTGTAAATAAATATATGTGTACAAAGTTATAGAATAAATAGTAGTTACATTTATATCTTATGGGAAATAAAAGATATAGAAAAAGTGCTAAATATAGCCAGATCAGTGATGTAGTCTTAAACTGAAATTTAAAATATGTGTGGTTTATGGTGAAAATTTTAATTTAAATCAAATAAAGATGAGATATAGGAGGACATAGGAAAGTATAAGATATGGTCAGGATATATACTTCATATATGTCCTAATACTTGAGTAAAACCTGAAGGTAGAATAAAGTCACACAAGACGACATCAGAAATTAATATTGGAATTGGACCTTGTGATTGCAATAAACAAGTCAGATGTGATTCTTCTATTATTAGAAATTACAGGATCTCAATTACAAATTGAGGACAATATTAAGAACATTAAAAGCTTGGTGTAAACTACCAAATATGAGGACAGATATAAAGAACCTATTACAATGCTGAGCATGTAGCCTAGATCTTCAGGTAAGGAGGGCAATGATACTATAAATTGGAAGAAGTTAATAGAAACTGGTCACTGACAGCAGTCAGCAGAAGACAAAGTGTCAAAACCACCATCATAATTTTATGACAGTTAAACAACAGTTCTCTAAAAATTCATTCGAGAGTTATTATACTTCTGAGTCTATAAATGTTTTTTTTTAGTCTTGTCCTTGATAAGAAAGATTGAAAATTCACCTTATTTTCCTTGACAGTATATTGTCAATGGGATTGTTATATAAATGCCTAACACTTTATCTTAATAGTAAATATTATAAGTAATTATTATAATCATGTATTTAGTTTTAGAAAGTGATGCTGGGTATGCAAAAATTATAGAGAAAAAAAACACACATATCCACATACCAGTAAAGGAAATAAACTCTATTAATTTCAACACAAAATATAAAAATTTATGATGTAACTTCTGGCTGGCTTATATGAGTTAAATTCCAAGAGATGCTATGAACAGGAATTCCTATTGCTAGGTTCTTGGATACTCCATAATGAGCCTCAAATACACAGTAGAATTTTTCTCAAATATAATTTAAAAGGATACCAGAAAGATTTTAGGCATTAGATAAGACTATTCCATTAGAATAAAAGTGCTCTGATCCATACAGAAGCCCCCTACGTGACTCCTTTCTAGTTTCATGAGATGATTCTTCTTACTGCTTGGGTGTTTTGATGATTGGAATTTGCATGCTAAGGTGTAAAGTGGGACCAAGGATTTTCTAGGAGCGACCACCTGGCACCAAGTTGTAAAAATGCCTTGAATAATGGTAACTTAGAAGATCTAATGGCCCAGGCTAAGTGAAAAATAATACTAAACTTAATGCAGAAACATTCCCAAGGATGAGAGTTCATTTTGCATGCCACATTGATCCTACGTGAAGATGATTCGTTAGGATGGCAAACAGAGAATACGTTATACTCTCCTTGCAGCTGATAGGAATACTTGAAAATACTCCTGTGCTCCTTGGAATTTCCATAATGACTGGAGAGTAAATGTCCATATGGCATGGGAATGCACCCTTAGCCAATAACTCTGAGAAGGAAATTTTTAGTGCACTAAGGGGCATGATTAACAGTGATAGTCTCTTAACCTTATGGCAATGCATTACACTTTATGGAAGTTACCCACTCATTTACCAACCTTTGGGGGAAACAACTGAATGGGAATTTAATCATCCTGATTAGATACGTGAATGTCCAGGCTAGGAAAATTATTTTAGAAAGCATGTTCTTTCAAGCTCAATAGTAGTTGGGCAGTAGGAATGTCTGGAATATGCATGCCTTTTTATAACTTTATCCAGAGGGAGAAGAAAATAAAAGGTGCTGTGGTTTGAATTCATTATTGGCCCATGTCTATTAATAAAACCGAATTGTTGATGGCTAGCATGAAATCAATTGTGCTTTGTTAGAGAAGGCTCTATTCCTCAACATTTGTGACACAATTCTCAGGGCTGGAGGCACTTATTGGCTTGAACAGCTCCAGCTAACATGTTTTTATTAGAGGCAGATGTGATTCAATTGCTTGCTGCTAACATTCTCTTCCTTCTCCCTGTGTACCAAGTGGTTGCCCTAGCAACACAGGTGTCCTGAGGGCTCATCCTGCATATTGTGTTGCCTTTTACTCTCTTTGATATATTCTCCATCAGGAGGCTAAGAAATGAGGAGAATTCAGAAACATTCTGCATACATTAATCCCAAGAATATAAGAGAAAGTAATTTTAGGGGCTGAAGAGATGACTCAGTGATTAAAAGACCTTGGTGCTCTTTGCAGAAGACCTGGGGTTGGTCCTTAACACCTACCAGATTACTACTCCCATAACTCTAATTCCAAATGATCTGATGCCCTCTTCTGGCTTCTGTGGGCATCTGTACAAATTTTCCTCCACGGTCATGGACTTGGTCATGTTAGCACATGTTTGTTTCATCTTTTCTATATGAGTGTCTTCTCTTGGTTTGTTGCCTAGTCCTGTGATTAGTATTTAAACCATGGTGATGAATATTTAGGACTCTGTTATAAATGAGCATGCTTGCAATGATAACACATTGCAGTCAAGTGAACTTGTGTTCTCCCATGCAGGATGAGAGTCAGTAACATGAGTAAAAACAGGCCTTACAGTATATCAGTAATCCTCAACTAAATAAGTGGAAGATGATTATCTTCATGGTTTCTGTTAATTGACAAAATTTATACGTATTTGAAGACATCATGACTAGAAAAGATTAGTATGGCTTGATTTTTAACTTGCTAGATTTTATATGGATGGAGCTATTTGGCTAGTAGCTTGTATGCATATAATATGGAACCAACAATCAGAAAGCACTGAAGATGCATACACAAATGATTTTATGGAGTAAGTACCTCAATTTGTATCCAAGTTATGTTTTGATTACCATAACAAGATAACATGACCAAGGTAATTTGTGAAAGATAACATTTAATTTTGGCCTCATGGTTCCAGAGGTTAGATTCCATGATCATCATGACAAAGAACATGGAAACAGGCGAGCAGGCATGGCTCTGGGGTAGTATCCGAGACCTCACTTCTTGATTGATAATCACAAGGCAGAAAGAAAGAGATAGAACTAATAACGTCAGTTTTTGAAACCTCAAAGCCCACCTCCAAGAACATACTACCTTCAACAAGGCCACCACTCCCAACTCTCCCAAAATTCTCCCACCAACTGGAGACCAACATTCAAATATATGAGCTTATTGGGGCCATTGCTATTCAAAGCATCAAAACTGGGGTCCAATGGGATCCAATGGGGATCTATTCTTTCTTTCCTTGTTAAGTGTCAGAGGTTTCTCATAGGTCTCCTTGAAAGGACAAAAGGAATCTCTTTCTATTTCATTCAAGACTAGGGTCAGCCTTGGCAGGATCTAGTCTGGGGCTGAGGCCAGGACCTTGAAGAAGGTAAGGTTTTGGTTCATGGGGACTTGTCTTTTTCCCCTGTAGAGACTGCAGTTATTTGTCTCAATATCACTGTGTGGTACATCTGTAATGGTTCTGTGATACCCTGTGTTTCTCATGTGCAACACTGAGTTACTAGCCTCCTGCTGACTTTGATTTTGCTCCACTCTACATGGCTTTTGCTGACTTTATACCAGTTTCTTCTTGGGAAATAGTATATCAGATGCTGTACTTTCCCTTAAAGCTTGCTTGGCATAAGATATAATTTGTGCAGGACATCCTAACCCTGCCTGCTCTAACTTTTTTATCGCTGATTCCCTGATCATTCTTTCTTGCAACCCATCACTGAAGAACAATCTTCTAGTCCAGGCAATTTCCCCCAAAACTGTCTGTGTTTTACAATATGTCACCTATTTATGTATTTTCTCACAATAACACCTCCCATCAGTCACTCCTCTCTAACTTTAGTGCTTGTTAAATTACAGTATTGTCCTCAAGAAGCCGGGCCTAAAGTAGTTAGGCTTTATAGCAATGCAATGTTATTTGCTTTCAATAGTCAATATATTTCAAACATTGTATTTTATATTTAATAAACATGCAAACATTCAGATACTTTGGCAGGTTTCTGAACAAATTATTTCTTTAGTACATACCAAATCCAAATCATATGATATAAGCATACTTCTATACTACAAAGCTCTTTTTTATGGTTAATCACTTTGTATGAGTGAAGAAACACCATTTGCTTAAGGCCAAATGTTTCTAGTAGAACAGAGATTTGCATGTTATTCTGGTTTTTTTTCCCTCCATTAAAAAAAAAACTGTTCCTTTCACATGAACCATGTAAGATTTTTCTCTTCCCTGGAGACAACTCCACTCAGGGGATTTGATTCAGCTGTACCACAGATGCATTTTATTAGAATAGAAAGGATATGGGAGCACGTTAAACACCCTTACTTTTCTCATCGGTAAACCTAATTGTACTGTATTTTGTAGACTTGATAAAAATGAACTCAAGCATGCAACTTTGCAATGAAGAATTCTTGGGATTCATAAAGATTGTATTGACCTTTTCAAAAGATTTCAAGGAAATAAATTTCGAATATGTAAGTCTGCATATAGAACACATATTTAGACATCGGCCCACTTTCAGTCGATAATACTCGCAAGTGTGAGTATATATTATCATTTAGTATCTTTTGAAACTATGAGTTTGTCTCTTCCAATTTCTTAAACTATTATTGTGCAACAATCATTTTTATATAAAAATAAATATATAAGGACTCTTACTGGTTTTCTCTTCCATAACACCACATCTGTGCTTTTATTCTCATGTAACCCTGGTCCTGGCCAAATGTTGATCCTGGGTCAATGGATGTATAAAATCAATGATACACCTCCTTATTAACCCCAGCATTTATAAACATGTATTGATGCACCAAAACTGATAATCACTGATTCACTTTCCAGAAAGATAACGAATAATGAAGCTACAACTTTATCATTATAAGCCTTCCTGTAACATCCTGATCACACAGGAATTACCATTCATAATAAGAGGCAATGTGCTAAAATATCTGACATTAAAAATTATCTGGGTACAGCAATGGTTGTCATTTAAATTCTTTTCTCTCCATTTGGGCAAATGATTTACAGACATTAGACATTAGACATTTTCATGCTAAAAATCATTAATCTTTAATTACTACTTACTCAGGCCCTGTGCTATAGGTTTATGGAAGCATAATAAGAAAGAACTCCTACCTCAAGCAGTTGTAGGAGAGATGGCTAGCATTGGGAAATCCGAGTCCTTGTTACATGGTAGATAACAAATTATGTTTCCTATTTTTACAATGAATATTTTCCATTAAAATTGGGAAAATTGCAAAACCCGTATCATAATCTTAATATCTACATGGGATTGCAAGTATGCTTCCCTTTGGTTTAGTTTTCTAACTTTTCATTCTTAAAGCATACTTTTACTTGCACATATAATGCTTCTTTTTTAAAAAGTAAATAAAATTCAAATGACATGTTGAGTCAATAGGAACAAAATATCAATCATACCATATTTAGTTTGTGTACAAATTTAAACTTTAAGGCAGATTGGGTAGATATGTGAGTTACAATTATGTCTATTTTACAGGCAATGTGTCATTCATTATGCTTTCTACCGCCCCCTCCATTTCCACAGTCCTTCCTATTTTAATTACACTGCTGCTTTGCTTTCTTCTTCACAGTTTGGCTTCTTCAGAAAACTTCCTCTAATGACCTCCATTTGAAAATTTGTTCATTCCGTATTTAAATATTTTGCTTTAATAAGAGAGTCTATGGCATTTAAGAGTTCAACAAAGCTGTGGCCATTCTTGACTCTGATGTGTGCTAGATTTATAGTCATGAAAATTTTACCTTTAGTCAAAATTTTCTCATCTTTACTGTAAAGAAATTCCAAATGCTGTTTACCATGTTTCAGTAATGATTCCCTATGAGTGATGGTGATCTTGCTCAGTAGTAGACTCTTGCTCCACATAGATTAGGTCCTAGACTTAAGCTCCATCTTGATGTCTCTGCCAAATCACCAACTATACTTACCAAAAATACACAAAATATTAGGAAAATTTTTCATAATCCCTAAAACTAGAGAGATGTGATTAGTCAGCTTGTATTGAAAGGAGCACCAGTTTTTGTTTTCTTTGTTGATTTTTTTCTTCCTTCCTTCCCTCATCTTTCTTTACTTCCCCTGTTTTCTTCAAGCATTCTTTGAGCATATTGTCCTGTGAAGACCTCTTCTAACTTCTACATACTTATGCAAATATACTCTCCCCTCAAATACACTACAAGCATATTTATTCATTAAATTATTGTTACTTTAATTTTACTTACACCCCTTGCAATGGTTTATAACTTGAAGGTGTATAATAAAAATATTTATGTTAAGAATACTGTAATCTAATTAACTATGATATAAAAAGAATAGGGTACAAATATGCCCAATGTTTCACCTCACAGACTTAAAACAATTGACCAAAAATTCAAATGTGAAGTCTCTGAAGCCTGGTAAGAAAGGAAGTTATGACATGCCATAAGAATGTAGTGATCCTTTGTAGTTCTCAACCCATGTCCTCAATGCTAAATGCTGCCATCAACTAGCTGAATTAAGCATAATTATGTATAAATCTGTCTTTCTTTTCTATTAAACAACATTGCTATATAGCCATAGTAGAAGTCCATTAAACAGTATTAAATTAATCTTGAGAGTATTACCAAATACTTGCACACTTTGTCACGGCTTATGTGTATGTGTGTCTTCTTATTAAACATTCAACTATAAATTGAAATTTGATATATCACCCTCTGAATGACCAAACTGAATGCAGTATGCGATGCTTGGAGCTGAGGAGTTATTTTTGGACAACTGCTATATAAACAAACTAATTTTTTCCATCCATTTAGTATTTCACAGTTTACAAACTGCTTTAGAATATATTATCATATTGAAAAACAGAGATGAAATATATTAGAAAATGCTCAGGGCTTGAATAATTTGTGTTCCACTCTGCCCAATGTAGCCTTGAATCTTAAATGAATTATTTTATTTCCAGGAACTTCTTCATGAGTCATCCCTTGATTACTCTATAAATAGGAATCTCAAAGTTGGTACAAATTTTCATTTTTAATTTGTTAATTGTATATACCTTGAAGGAAATGATGACATTACAAACACGAGTCAAGCATTGAAATGCCTAGGCCTAAAATATAACATTTCCCTGAATTTGAAGGTTTCTTTAAATTTATTTTAGTTTTTAAATTATGTTTTGCTGTGTGTACCTGAGTATGTGGTTGTGAGGGTATCACATAGATTTTTAATTTTTTTCCATTAATTAATAAATTGATTTATTTATTCTCTTTACAACTAGACCACATGCTCTCCCTCCTTTAAGTCTAACCCTCCCAACCACCTTCTCCCATGTCCTCTCTCTGAAGAGAATAGGAGCCCCCATGCATGGGTACTACCCTACCCTGGCACAAGTCACATAAGGACTAAGAAATCCTCTCCCATGGAAGCCAGACAAGGCATTCCAGCTAGGAGAAAGGAATCCAAAGGTGGGAAATATTTTCTCAGTCAGAGAGTCGGAGAGCCACATGATGACCAAGTTGTACATCTGATACACATGAATATGGGACCTAGGTCCAGTCAATTCATGTTCTTTGGTCGGGGGTTCAGTCTCTGTGGGTACAGGTTAGTTGGCTCTGTAGGTCTTCCTGTGGTGTCCTTGATTCCTCTGAGTCCCTCACTTCTCCCTCAGACTCTTTCATGGACTGCCTGAGTAACTGTTTGGCTGTGGGTCTATGTATCTGTTTCTATTTGCTGATAGATGAAGCCTTTTAGATGACAGTTAGGCTTGGTTCCAAGGGGCAAGCATAAGAGTATCATGAATAGTGTCAGGGATTGGCTTTCTCCTATGAGGTAGATCTCAAGTTGGACTAGTCCTTGGTTGGCCATTCCTGCAAACTCTGCTCATTTTTTATCCCTGGGCAGCTTGTAGACAGGGCAAATTTGGGGTTGAAGGTTTTGTGGGTTGATGGGTGTCCTCCTCCCTACACTGGAAGTCCTGCCTGACTACAGAAGGTGGCCACATCAGGCTCCAATACCCTGCCACTAGGAGTCTCAACTGGGGTGACCCTCATACCATCATAGGAACCTCTCCCACCTTCTCAGATGGCCAGGTTATCTCATTAATTAATCAGTGACCCTCACTGATATCCTTTCTCTTTTCCAGTTCTCTCACCCACATCCCCACACTCTTGACACCTCATTCTCACTCTGTCTTTCCTCCCCCCACCATCTCTCCCACCAAGCTGCCTCTCTCCAAACATGTCTATGTCTATTAGATTTTCTTTTCTGAGTGAGATTCAAGCATTATCCCTTGGGTCCTCCTTGTTACTTAGCTTCTGTGGGTCTGTGGATTATAGCACAGCTATTCTTTATAGCTAAGTCCATTTATAAGTGAGTAGATGCCATCAGTGTATTTCTGGGTCTAGCTTACCTCACCTAGGATAATATTTTGTAGTTCTATCAATTTGACTGCAAATTTCAGGATATCCTTGTTTTGTAATAACTGCATAGTATTTCATTGTGTAAATTTACCACATTTTCTTTATCCACTCTTCAGTTGAGGGACATCTAGGTTGTTTCCAGTTTCTGGGTATTAAGAAAAAAGCAGCTGTGAACATAATTGAGTAAGTGCCTTATTATATGGAGGAACATCTCTTGAGTAGGTGCTCCAGGAGTGTTATACCTGGGTCTTGAGATAGAAGTATTCCCAATTTTCAAAGATACCGCCATATTGATTTACAAAGTTGTTGTACAAGTCTGCACTCATACCAGTAACGGAGGAGTGTTCCCCTTGTTACATATCCTTGACAGCATGCTGTCACTTAAGTTTTTGATCTTAGTGATTCTGAGTAGTGTAAGTTGGCATGTGAGACTCATTTTGATTTTTATTCCCCTGATGACTAAGATGTATGTTTCTTTCAGTGTGTCTTGGTCATTTGTTGTGTATTCTCCATTTAGCTATAAACTCCATTTTTGAATTGGGTTATTTGGGTTGTTGGCGTTTAATTTCTTGAGTTCTTTATATATATTGCATATTAGCCCCTCTGTCAGATGTGTTCTTTGCCTTACTGAAGCTTTTTGGTTTCATGTGGTCAAACTTATTTAATTGTCGATCTTAGTAACTGAGCTATTGGCATTCTGTTCATGAAGTTCTTCCATTGCCAGTGTGTTCAAGGCTGTTCCGTACTTTTTCTCCTCCTAGATTTAATGTATTCAGTCGTATGTTGACAGTTTTGAACCACTTCAACTTGAATTTGTGCAGTGTAATAAATATGGTTGTACTTGCATTCTTCTATATTCAGACATCTAGCTATACCAGCACCAGATGTTAAAGATGACTTTTTTCCCATTGTATGGTATTGGGCTTATTCATCAAAAATCAAGTGCCCAGAGGTGTAAGGATTTATTTCTGGTTCTTCCATTCTATTGCCATGATCACTCTGTCTGTTTTTATGCCAATACCATGTACTTTTTATTACTATTGCTCTGTAGTACAGTTTGAAATCAGGGATAGTAATACATCCCAAAGTTCTTTTATTGTACAAGATTGTTTTATTTATCCTCAGTTTCATATTTTTCATGTGAAGTTAAGAATTGCTTTCAAGCTCTGTAAATAATTGTGTTGTTATTTTGATGGGGATTGCATTGAATGTTTAGATTGCTTTTGGTAGTAAGCTTATTTTTAAAAAAAATTCAATGCAACCATACAAAGAACCAATTAAGCCAAATTCTGGTTCTTTGAAAAAATATGCAAGCTAGACAAACCCATAGCCAAACTAAATTAAAGGAAGAGAGAGGGTATGCCATTTAACAAAACCAGAACTGAAAAGAAGGAAATAACAATAAGCTCTGAAGAAATACAAAGAATCAATAAGTCTTATTTCAAAAACCTGTGACTATGTGGTTTTAAGTGTAATGTCTTTGGAAGTCAGAAGAGGGTATGAAACTGTCTATAAAATTGCATTTACATGTATTGTGGTTAGCCTAATCTATGTGAGTGTAGGATACCATTTTCAGATTCTCTCAAACAGTAGCATTGTTGGCCACTGAACCTTTGTTCTAACCTCCTGAATTCACTTGAAATAAATATTAAATCAATGACAAATAATGACAATTATTTCTTCCTTTGACCTTTTCTTATCACCTCCTTTCTGGAATCTATACCCTTCTGTGTTGGTGGCTACATTCTTGGACCTTTCCAACAGAAGCTGTTGCACATTATGAAAAACACAAGCTAATTTTAGGTAGTCTGGATGACACATTTTCAGTCAGGTTTTCTTTGCTGTGACAAGCATTTATTTCTCAGTGTAAAATACTTTATTTCTTGACCTACCCTGCTAGCATAGTGTCATTCAATCATTCATTGATTGGAGAATTCACCTTAATCTCATGATTCTTTTCTCAGTTAACACCCTAAACAACCTGAAACCCTATTGCTGTTCTTTACTTTCTATAGACTGAACCATTTTTCAGTGTTGCTATGCAGGGTCCTAAGCTTTCAACCCATGGGCCTTTGAAGGACATTAATATCCAAACTACAGCATCTCTTTATGCTTAAATTCACTGCCTTACTTTATAAACATATCTCTGCACAGCTTACTACAGCATTAGTGACAGCATATATCTTCTCTGCAATTAAAAGAAAACCAGAAAATAAGGAGACAATGTGTACCAGCATGGGGTTCTTTCATGGTACGTTTGTTTATTTGTTTGCTTGTTTGTTCCGGTTTATTTCCATCTTTATGTTTGTTTTCTGCTGTGGTTTTATCATCCTCAATGTGATTTAACCTTGGTTCCCAAATAGTGTTTTGTATAAAATAAATTTATAATCACTTAGCTAATAAAAGAAGCTAGCTCTGGCATAAGAGGAAAACATATTTCCTGGCAATAACTTCAGAATGTTTGATTTTTCTGTGAGATCAGGTACACTGGAATGATTATGAGTTTCAAAGAAAGGTTTTGTGCACTTATATGAATCTCAAGGTATTTTAATGGGCCGATTTTAATTCACTATTTTTCCTGCTCTTAAATCTCCACCCTTACTCAGGCCTAACTTTATCCATAGCAATAATTCTATTGGATATTTATAAAATGAAACAAAATATTCACACTAGTTTTTTAAAGGTATGCCAAGACTAGTACATGATAAACTAGCTCTTCACCTTAATGTGTTATTTTTTATTGCTTTATAAAAGACATGTCCATATCTTTCATACATACATCTGTTAGACTCAGTTCTATATTGGTTGTTTCTCCAGTTTCTATCTCCATAATGCTGAGCTTAGTTTTTGTTCTGCAGTCAGTAAACATCTAGATTGCCTCCAACTCAATTCTCAATGAGTCAGCCTAGTTTTCTCTATATTTGTCTCAAATCAAACATGAGTATCGGGAACTGGGAACACACTCAGTATTGGAACCACTATGATGTCGAAGCTTCACAATTTAGGAAGAAACAGTGGCTATTACTACCATCAGCTGTGTACATGTGTCTCTTACAAAATAATTCTTACCCAGAGCTGACTTGATCTAACTGTTAAATGTTGTTTGTCTCAGGCAGGCTAAACCCTTTTAAGGCACATGTATTTGATGATAAATTAAGTAAATATTTACTTCCTCCAGCCTAGGTTAGTTTATAAATCAAGGTGATTAACACTGTGAGAGATAATTTTCATCTTCTTTACTTCTTTGCTCATAATCAGCTTCCATTTTATATTGGTCTATTATGACTAAGGTTAGGAATTTATGATAATATTGAATATCAGTTTGTCATTGATTTTATTAGCATGCAATAATTGCTTCATTTTATGAGACTCAGTATTATAAATTTATATATAAATTATATATATATATATATATATATATATATATATAATTTGTGCAATGACTAATTTAAGGTAATTAGCTTCTCCATCCCTCCAGATGCTGTAAGTTATATTTGCTTTAAGTGTTCAAACTCAATTTCTAGTGTTTCAGCAATTCAATGTAGTATTATAACCTATACCCACTTTGCTATAGTCTACTACAGCATATTCTACATATCACTGTATTTTGGTTCCCATCATGAGATCTTTACCATGCCTGCTTTTCATTCCTCACACTACTTATCTTTGCTTTACTCTCTGCCTCCATACAGTTTTTTTTTCCCAGCACTTCTTACAAGAAGGTGCACTTGTCTGTACATCTCTGTATTTTTCCCTCTGCATAAACACTTCTAGCCCCACATTTGATGCTGTTATTCATTTAAGACATTTAAAATTATTCTTTCTTTATGTGCATTTTCTGAATTTGGACTGAAGGACAATCAATATTTAGCATTAGGATTCATACAGGAATCTGAAGCAAATTAGTACATAGTATCTACAGTTTGGCAAAAAAAAATGTTTTAAAAATTGCATATACTTGAACATGAACCACACACAGAGAACATAACATTGTCTCTAATGGACAGACCTAAACTCAGGTGATTCTTTTTTTGAACACTGACTGCTTGAGTTACTGGCATTTGTCACTTCTCATTTATATTTTCATAGCACTTCTGACCTTCCTGTTTTTCCATTTCCATGTATCATACAGTTCCTCACTCATTTTCACATTATGTTCTACTTTCAAGGAAATGCATGGGAAACTTCTCTTTGTCTTCATGATGATTCTGAGATTCCATATTCCAAAAACCTAGTGGTTCACTTTATTTTTAATTAATCAAGAATATCATTGAAACATATATATATATTTATATATATATATATGTAATTTTAAACCATTATTACTCAGTAAAATATTATGTGTAGTCTATGATCTTTCAGTTTTTCCAGGCAATGAGAATATCTTTAAAATGAACAGTTGAATGTTTAAAAGTAGTGATATATTAAGTTACATTTATGCAGTAAGAACAAACACCAAGAGTATTATGGATGAAAACAATCTACAGAAACAATACCAAAAATATATTTTGCTATATCCTTGGTGATGGGTGAATTTAAGATTTCTGTCTCTATAAATTATGTGTATGGTGACTCTTAATCGAGTTCTTAAAGCGTGGATCCCTAAGAAACTCAAGATCCATACTGAGAATAAGTGGATCTGAAGAGAATTCTATGAATGGCTGAATCCACATAACCTTCTCTCGAGTCTTTACTGTGGTCTATGTTGCCTGCAGATGGCTTAGGAAGCAGGAATCATAGTGGACTTTGCATCTCTTAATACTGTTGACTTCATCCCTTCACACAGAATCAAATTCATGACTCACTTTTGGTCTTCATGCACTACAGCAAGTTGTGCCAGTTTTTCTATGGTTTCTGTTACATGTACACACTTTTTTTTTACATTAATCAAACAGAATAACACTCTAATCATATTAGTGATTTCCAGCTGGTAAGTACTTAAGTTTTGGGTGTCTTATGTAGCTAACATCCAGTATCCCAATGCACAAGAGTACTACGGGAGAAGTCAGGTTATTATTTTTCTCTTCCAAATAAGGAAAACAAGTTTCAGAAGAGCCACATAAATTGCTGCAAAATTACATCAAAGGTAATTTATTAAGGCTAGAACAAAGACAAGCCTGAGATTCTGAGCAGTTTCACACTTCAATCTAGATACCATGGCATCTTTTATAGACACCTCCTAGTCTACATTTCCTTCAATACTGTAATGTGATTAAGTTTCCTCCTTATATGCCTCTCAGGCTTCTTTGTGCCCTTCTTAAAGGTAAGTCCCCCCTACTGAAGGAATATGTGAAGGAGTGGGTTGATGATTTGGACTGTGTATTTTGGCTTGTACTGGACTTGACACCTTTCATAGGTATACCAAAAATGCTTATGCCACCTTTGTTAGACTACAAGATACTTCAAGAAGGAAGGGGGTCTGAAGAGAAGAGGGCCAGTATGAAAAGTACCAAAATAATTTTTCTTGAAAAGCCAATAATGAAAACTAAAACTTTTGTATGTTTATTTAAGAAGAGCGTTAAAATTAAGAAGTGACTGGGGAGATAGTCCGGTGGAACTGAGTACTTGTATAAGAGTAAAGATGGGTTTTTTTGTCCTTAATGTGAATAAAGTGCCAGAGAAGGCCTTGTGGTTCTGTAACAACAAAATTGTAGAGGGAAGTGAGGCACAAGGATTACTGGGGCTGATGGTTCAAGCCAAAACCAAATCACCTTCAGTTTTAATTAGTAAATTCTGTCTCAAGAGAGTAAGGCAAAGAGTGATAAAATAGGGGAGTTGATATGTTCCTTTAGCCTCCAGGAGTATGAACCTAAACACATGCTCATATATGCATATCCCTCCCCTAAAAATAGAAAAAAAATTGTATGCAGATGTGATAAACCATATCTGGCTCAGACTTATAATAATCATTACAAAATACTTGTAAGCACTTTTCCATACTGAAAAAATGTTAAGTTAAAATATTTTTAGTGTTAGAATGTAATTATAAGAGACTGATATTGTTGTTTTGAATACTAAAACTTTGTGAGTTGCAAGAATCAAGTCTTGTGTTAAGTGGTTAAAAGTAACAACAAAAAGAAGAAATAATCCATGAGGGACTAAAAAGAAGGGAGACCCATCACTAAGATGTTATGCTATATATCCTGTTGTGTAAACTAATGTCTCTTTTTCTAAAAGGACACGATCATAATAACAGGCTATATTCTTGGTACGGCTTATTTATCAATATCCTCTCCTGTCCCAGATCCCAGTTTCCCCTTTGAACTCTAACATCCTCTAAATCTAGCAACAAATTTTAGCTCTTGAAGTTGTTGGCATTCTTTTTCTCCAATTCTGATAACATAGGTTTGCCCTAGCCCTGTGCTTTATATAGACTACGTCTCTTCAGAACAAGAGGCACATGGATTGCTTAGCCTTGTTGATGCCCAACATTAAAACATCAATCAATTTCTTGACACCAAAGACTTCCCACAGCATGGCCCTGATAACATATCCTTCAATACAATATATAGGACAATAATTTCTTAAGAAAAATCAACTCTAGATTGAGTGTTAAGGGATTTTCTTAGGAACATTTGAAATATCAATATAAGGTTAGATTATAGGTTGGGTTATGAACCTCAATATAGATGGCATTATGCAATATCAAGGGTACATTAGACCACCTTAAGGCACATCACTAGCATTTGTAGCCATACACTTTTGACACACTTAGTTTCTGTCCTCTCCTCTATAATATGAAAGTATCAAGATTAATAATAAAGTAAACTGTTTTGAAAAGTGTAGTTCTATTAATTCTGAACAATTTCTGCAAGTATACAGTACTCAATAGAATGAGTTGCTACATATTAACTTTCCATTTTTATTGTTAAGTGTCATAGCCTTATATGTATTTTATATTTTGACAGACATGAGAAACAAAACTTTGCTTCCTATAATTATGACCTGTAAACTACATTAATTATTTTAAATGTAAGCAGGGAACATTTGTAGGATACAAAAGCTCTTAGATAAATTTGAATAAGTTATTATAAAGTAGAAATGGTTTATCTGCCACCCTGTAACATATTACAAAGTGGAGTGCATGTATTTTCATAGTCAATCAGTGGCTCATAATGAAGAACATGCATGCCTGTCATATATTTAGATTATCATGACAGCAGTTAGCAACAATGGAAGAAGGGCCTTAACGTGCAAATACATCTTGCATAGACTTCTTTTATATCCACTAAATAGTCTTTGAGATCCACCTTCCCAAGCAGAGCAAGAAATAAAAAAATAGACAACATCATCATAAAATATCTCGTCAAAGTGGCAGGATCACCATCTCTTATATTCAATTGTAGGAAACAGCTCTTATAAGCCATAAAAAGATCATCTTGCCTGTGCTCTCCTTAGAAGCAAAATGTGGGTACAAATTTCAACATTAATGAGTCAAATTTGGGAAGCTTGGGCTAAATCCAGCAAACCTCCATCAGGCAAACTCTCCCATTTTTCTGTGATAGTTTGCTTTGGAAAGCACGTCACTCATTGGGCATATCTTGTTTCTTTAACATCAATGTTTTGATTTGGAATGAAACCTATTCACAATGAATATTCTCATATTTCTTAGAAAAATAATATTTTAAATTACTACATGTAATAATGTTTTTCTTATATAAATCTTTGTATAGCCAAAGCATTCTTCTACTTGACAACAGAAATTGAAGTTTCTCCAAATCTCAGATACTTTGTTTACTAACATGTCAGCAGAGGAATAAACACTACTACTGACCTTATGTAATGAGTTACAATCAAAATACAGGTGCACTGAATCATTGTATAAAACTACCTGCAGAATATGTTCATAAGCTCAAGATGAAACACATACTAAATGTATGGTTTGACTCAGCTCTATCATTAAAAGTATTCTGTTCCATGTAATGAAAATATTCCATAATCCAAATGCCAAGAAAGTTTATTTTATAATGATACTTAACCTAAAAATTCATACAAAATATTATACTCTATATCCTGTCTATGAGATCTATCTTTACCTTTTATTTGACACTTGAAATAAACTACTGTGAGTACCATTTGTGCTTCTTTAGATTCTTCCAGAAATAAATAGCTTTCCATTGCACTCAAGTCAAGAGCACTATGAGAAACATGTTCCTTTCAATACCATTCAAAGAATATGAGAGCTGTATCAGAGAATTCCTTGTTAGCCCAGAGCAATGAAAGCATTTAATAAAAATGTGTCAGACACCTTACCTCGCAGACTATTATTGATACAGAACATATCACAGTCATAGTTATAGACTGCTACACTTAAAATCAGTTCTTATTTTTGGATTACTGTTTGGTTCAGAGAATAACAGAGCTTTCTAAACATGTCAGGCAACCTGAATTAGGTTCCACGGTCATATAAACCTTAATGGAGTTAACTGACTCTACAAGTTTGTCCTTAGACATGTACATTCATACTGTGGCATGAATACACACAGTCTACATTATGTATACATGCATACATGTGTGCTTACAATTATAAAATTTACAGTTTATTAATGTTGATATTACTTGGCTATGAATGTTGGTACAGGTACTTGAAAAATAATTTAACATTATATATCATGGGTCTTGTATATTGTTTACTCCTCTTATTAGTAATTCTAAATTAATACGTTGTTTTATTACAAGGAAATAAGACAAAACTCTATGGAATAAAATAATTGTAGAAAATTTATTTCCAATAAAATCATTATAATAAAATTTGGAGATAATTTTAATATTAAAAAAATGGGTAAATAAACTATACTAAATTATGTCAAAAACACAAAATATGAGTAAGAAATCCCACATAATGTGATGGAGAAACTTAAGAAAAATGTGACCCTATATATGTGTTCATACATATATATGTATATGTGTGTGTGTGTGTGTGTGTGTGTGTGTGTGTGTGTGTGTGTATAACACTGACATATGTCGGCCACCTTACTCGTTTTGTTGAAAATAAGGAGGCAAACACCGAGCCCATCTCCATGCAGTTTAATCAGGAAACTTCATATTTACTTATTTCTCTAGCTAGCTAGCTTCTTTTATATTCTTCTATATCTTCTTCTTACATCTTACTTATTATTACTTACATCTTATTAGTTACATCTTATTAGTTACATACTTATTCCTAATTCTATATCTTACATCTATCCTTACATCCTACTTCTATATCTACATCTTCTCTCCTATCCCATTACCAGCCCCAATTCTACATACTTACTCCTAAATCTCTCCTAACCTATCACCAGCCCTAATTCTACATACTTACTTCTAAATCTTACAACTTACTTCTAATTCTATCTATCTATCTATCTATCTATCTATCTATCTATCTATCTATCTATCTATCTATATCTAGCCCCCAGGCCTTGTGGGTTAAATACTTTCCCTGGTCCCAATCAGCATCAGCTACGTGGCAAAGCACAATAGGCTGCGGGAAATCATGCCAGCTTGCATCACAAACTAGAGGCACTCAGCTTTTCCAACTAAGGGCTTTCTGCCCTGGCCGGAGACCAGGTGTTCAATATATATGTATATATATAGGGTGGCAGCTGCGGCTCCCCAAAGACATAGATATAGACATAGATTTGTATGTTTGCTTAAGAGTTATGTTAACCTAGAGTACATGAACAAATAACATCAGAAGTAAGTATGTACAAATGTTAACAATTTTTATATTCACATACTGGAAATATTTTTCTTATATTTACTTTTAAATATTTTTAAAATTTAATTAGATTTGTGTCATTTTGAAACAAGAAAAAGGTGTGCTAAATGTAAACAATTACATTTTGTTTTTATTTTTTCTGCTGCTCCCTGTCCCCATCCACTCCTCTTCTGTTTCTCTTCAGAAAAGGACAAGCATTCCATAAATATTAACCAGCTGTGGCATATCAAATTGCAGTTTTCACTGCACAACGTACCTCATGTTGAGGCTGGAAGAGTCAACCCAGTGGGGGGAAAGAGATCCTAAAACAAGGACAAGAGTCAGAGAGAGTCCCTGCCCCCACCGTTAGGTGTGTCACAAGAGGATTAAGCTACACAACTGTAGCATATGTACAGAGTGTCTAGGTCAGTCCCAGTCTCCAGTCGCTGGGAACCCCTATGTACTCAGATTAATTGATTATGTGGATTATCTCGTGACATCATTGACCCTATGGCTTCTACAAGCCTTCATCTCCTCTTTGGCAGGATTCCCCAAGCTTCACCTGATGTTTGACTGTATCTCTGCATCTGTTTCTTTCAGATGCTGAGAGAAGCATCGTTGACAGCAGTTGAGCTAGGCACCAATCTATGAGTAGAACAGAATATCATTAGGAATCTTTTTCTATCCTAGATCTCTGGTATAGCCAGCCTCTGGATCCTGACCATCCAGGAAGTGTCAGGATAAACATATCTTCAGATCATATAAATCTTTCACTTGTTACAAACACATAAATTTTAGCTCAACGATTTTCAATGTTACAGGACTAGACATTGAAGGATTTACATCATAAAAGTACATATTTAATTGATAAATTATCTGGATATTTTATGAGTATTATATTCATTAATAGCATACATTAAGAAGATAGTAATTTACATATTTATTTTAAATAAGTAGTACATATTTTATATGGTTGTTGATTGCTAAAGTTGAAGAAATTTTCCACTGATTCATAAACTATAGTCTCAGAGTTTTAAAACTTACTTTTAATAAGGGTTCTCAATTGCTTCAACCACCCCTTTAGTCCACCATTCAAAGATAGTGAAGAAAAGATGGTAAATAGGATAAGGGGATGTGCACTTGCTTAGAAGTAATCCTTTGGCTGATTCCAATCAGCATGTCAAGGTACCAGCAGTCCAGTATGGTAGTGTTAGAACACCAAACAAAAATCAGTAACTGCAGCACCAGCCAGCCAGGCCTCCAACAAATCAGCCTGAGTCACTGGCAGCAAATAGGACCAGCCTGGATGTCTCTAGAAGTTCTCTACTGTGCCTCTTTCAAGGAAGCAAAGATCAATTAACACAAAAATGTGAGAATAAACAAAGCATTGTAAAACTAGCATACCATCACTGTCAAGTGATTTCTATTCATAATCTCTCCAAAGATCTCATGTCCTACCATAGGTCTTGACCCAGCAAAACACCATGGGAATCTCTAACACCTGAAATATGCAGAAACTTACTCTGCAATGAACTCTATTTAATCAGTCAACTTTAGTACCCAGACTACTGTCAATCCATTGTCAATCAAATCCCTTCTCTTCCCCTTAGCTCTCTTTTTCAGTGTTTATCCTTAACCTGTCTATTGTGTTGCGTGCTTCAAGTTTCTCATTAGAAAAGGTGACACACTCAAAAGAATGTTTGTGGACATTTTATTTCAAGAATATTTCTGGGTAATTCAAGGGATGAGGAAAGTGGGAGTGACCAAACTTAAAAGGAATCCTAATGACCAAAATTGGTTCTGAGTCCTTAGTTTACAAGACACAAGGTCACTTTCAATTGAACTCTATTTAAAATAACCCAGGAGACACAACTTTAGGCATGCGTACTAGGACAATACTATAGAGGTTTAATAAAGGAGGGAATATCCACCTTTAAGTGTCCAAGGACTTATCAGAGCATAGCTGAGTATCCAGACTGGAGGAAATTGGCGAGTGTTTAGTGCTGCCCCTGCTTCCTGATCCAACAAGGTGTGTATGAAGATACCTTATTCTTCAGCTGCTGCAGCCAGGACATGCTGCTCTTCTGTCTTCCCCAACATGATGGACTATATGAGCCCTTCATAAACTATATAAACACACTCAATGAACAAAAATAAATCTCTCTTCTCTTAAGTTGTTTCTATCAAGCCTTTTGACACTATGAGAGAGAAAAATAAATAGTACAGAATGAATATCCATGAGAATATATAAATAAAAATACACAATTAGCTGATCAATGAATAAAAGTCACCAGAAAATTAGAAAATTATTTGACATAAATGAGAATGTAGATGCAGTATGCTAGAATTCATATGATACTTGTCCAGAAATTTTTAACTTCTGACTATTAAAATGAAAAGAAAGATCTCTAGTTAATGACTAATTCTCCACTCTGTGAAATTCCAAAATAATAAAGACAAAATAGAAACAAAGGAAAATGAATAGTAAAGTGAGAAATAATGGAGAAAATAAATCTAAAATAAATCAATAAAACAAGGAATTTCCTTTTTTTAAAGTTGAAAAGGTAGATGAAATTTAAATGAGACTGACCTCAGATAACAGAGAATATTCAAATTACAAAGATAAGGAATGAACTTGGATACCTTACCCTAATGTTACAGGATTGAAACAGGGACTGTAAAATAATACCTAAACAGTCGTGCCCTAATAAATTACATGGCAGAAATACATTACTACAGATCCACAAGTCAATTAAACTAACTTAGGAAATGGAAAATATGTGTGGACCTACAGCTATTATCCTAGCGTTTTGGTTCAGAATTCTAATAATTCCACTTGGGAGTGTAAGGCAGGTGTTCTCACGGTGATGCTCTTAGTGGAAGAACAGAGTGGGACTGTACCACCAAATATATAAAATATATTACTGAGTGGAATAAACATAATTTAAATACACCTATTAAGGAAAGTGTTGGGACCATATTATTTAAATTTTACTAAATATCTAATGAGGAATTAGGAACAACTCCTCATAGATTTAAAAGGAAAAAAGAAGCAAAGGATGAAAGAAAGGAAGGAAGAAGGGAAAAGGAAGAAAGAAAGAAAAAAGAAAGAAAGAAAAAATAATCTAAAGAGATACACACACAGCCTTCTAATTCCCTTGGCCTCTACTATCTCATAATCTAAATAATAATGATACCTATAAAGTACCCATGGTTAGGCTCCGCACATAGACAAGTGCAAATTGTAAAGTTTCAGACAAGTTAGTCACACAAGTTATGCAAAACTAAACAAACAAGCAAATAAATAAATAGAATGAACATAAGATGACCAGTGGAATTTACTTTAACACTGAAGATCAATTAGGGTTAACATATAAAAATCAAGTTTACATCATATTAATAACAACAAAAAAAGAAGGACAAAAGCAACATAGTGATATTGTCAACATAATCAGACTATGGGGAAAATTCTAGCTTTGACAACATTCAACAAATCTTCATGATGAGAACACAGTGCACTAGAAATAAAGAGGAAATATCTAATCCTCGTGAGAGGATATTTAGGGGTAATATGTTAGAAGACCATCACTGCACTAAAACTAGGACCCAAAATTTTTTAATTGACTTTAATGTCAATCACAGATTCTGGTCAGGGTCGTTAAATAAATAAATAAACAAACAAACAAATGGAGTGAGTAGTATGCACTCGTCATCAAGCCTGAAGACTTGTGTAAGATTCCTGAATCCCACATGGGCAAAGGAGAGAGTTTGTTGCCACATGTTTTTCTCTGTCTCCAACATATGGACAATGACCCACATACCAACTGTAATAAGCATATAAATACAAAACACAGAAAAACAACATCATACTTCTAATTGTACTATATGAACTTTAAAAAGAAAGGAAACATCCATATTACTGTAATGTCGACAATGAAATTTGACCAAGATTTTAAGTATAGTAGAGGATTGCAAATCCGATCATCAATAGGAGGAGAGGACCTCGGCCCTGTGAAGGTTTTGTGCCCCAGTGTAGGGGAATGCCAGGGCCAGAAAGTAGGAGAGGGCAGGGTGGCAGGCATGGGGAAGTGGGCAACAGGGGTTTGTTTTTGTTGTTTTTGTTTGTTTCTTTGTTTATTGGAGGGGAAACTGGGAATGGAGAAATTTACATGTAAATAAAGAAAATATCTAAAATAAATAAAAACAAGAAATAGCATTAAAGTAATTTTATATACTGAAGACAATCTGGAAATAAAATCATATGAATAGGATCTGGCACTTCTCAAAATAAAACAATGCAATAATTCAACAGCCTCACATAGAACAAAACACTTAGCTATAAATTTAATGCATGATTTAATAAATTAAATCATGAAGTACAAAGCCTATACCATATAATCTATACAACATCACTGTAAGATGTTAATTGTGAAAACTAATATTCATGGGTTCAAATTAAGAAGGTTTTATCTACATTTGCTTATGCATTGAAATAAAGCCTACTCTGTCATAATTATCATAGGTACCTTTTTACAGAATATTTGAAATTAACTTTAAAATTAATTTACATCTGCAGGGGTCAAGACATGTCCTATACAACAATGTAAGTGTGAAACTACCATATTTTCACTCTTTAATATAAAAATTACCTGAAAATTATCAGTAATTAGAAGGTTATACTGATGCAAATGAAAAAAATTAGACAACAGATAAACTATTTTAAATCTGTATAAATTAACCTTAAAATTTTGACCAGTTGACTTCCATCAAGATTTTCATCTGTTTAATGAAGAATCAACAACATTTTTAATCATCAAAGCAATGACAACTGGTGGTATGGCCTCATGCAAAACAATGATGTTATACTCCCACCTATGTTCATGTAAGAGTTCACCTAAAAACAGATCAACATGTGCAATTCAAGAGCTAAATATATTAAAATCTTAAAATAGTACAGAAAAATAGATATTATTGAACCTGAATTGTAAAATTGTAATTTGCATCTTGACTGTGGATAAATGAATAAAGAACTGAAGGAAAATAAGTTAGAATTCATCAATATGAAAGTTGTTGTACAAAAGATGTTAATATTCTACAAATTCCAAGAGCGGCAGCAAATATATATACAGTTGACATATATCTACTATGTATAATATATAAAAGAACTCTTTTGATCCACTAAGAAATATAATAATTAATTAAATAGGTTTAAATTGAAAGGTCTCCAAAATATACAGATAAACACCCATTACTTGAAAAAGACAGTCATTAGGAAACTACAAGTCAAAACTTCTAATTCCACTTCATTCATTCTTTACTACAACTAAAAAGCAGACAATAACAAGTTTAGACAGGGAACAAGACAACCTGTAGGTCTCATAAGGGTAGGAATTACCTCAAAGGAAACCAAATTTGTATGTCTTTCCAAACATTAATCAATAAATCTGACATGAAGAGTCAATATCTATATAGCCTTTAAGAACTGTAAATGTGCAGGGTCTCAAGTGAGATCACTATTTTATCTCAGGTGACTGTCTAAGGCAGGACCAGCCAGGAGCACACAGTCCGAAGAAGCAGCAGAACAGCTGGGACAGGGTTCATCCTGCCTCCATCTGCACCCAGGAGATGGGGTTGTTCTGCAGCCCTTTGTGCATGGGCCTTGCCAGGAGAGAGCTTGTCTCAAGGAAGTGCTGATAGAGCCTTACACAGGAGGAACAAGCTACAGCCAGAGACAGCAAGAACATCTAACACCAGAGATTATAAGATGGCGAAAGGCAAATACAAGAATCTTACCAACAGAAACCTAGACTACTTGGCATCATCAGAACCCAGTACTCTCACCACAGCAGGTCCTGGATACCCCAACACACTGGAAAAGCAAGTTTCAAATTTAAAATCATGCCTTATGATGCTGATAGAGGATTTTAAAAAGGACATAAATAACTCCCTTAAAGAAATACAAGATTACACAGGTAGAAACCCTTAAAGAGGAAACATAAAAAGCCTTTAAAGAGGAAATACAAAAATTTCCTTGTACAGGAGAACACAACCAAACAGGTGAAGGAATTGAACAAAACCATCCACAATCTAAAACAACAAATAAAAATAAAAACTAAATCACAAGGAGAGACAACTCTAGAGATAGAAAACCTAGGAAAGAAGTCAGGAGCCATAATCTGCAAGCATCACTAACAGAATACAAGAAATAGAAGAGAGAATCTCAGGTTCAGAAGATACCATAGAAAACATTGACATACCAATCAAAGAAAATGCAAAAATGCAAAAAGATCATAACCAAAACATCCAGGATATCCAGGACACAATGAGAAGACCAAACCTAAGGATAATAGGTATAGAAGAGAGTGAAGAAAACTTCCCTAACCTAAAGAAAGAGATGCCCATGAACATACAAGAAGCCTACAGAACTCCAAATTGTTTGGACTAGAAAAGAAATTCCTCCTGTCACATAATAATCAAAACACCAAACGAACAAAACAAAGAACATTAAAAGCAGTAAGGGAAAAGGTCAATTAACATATAAAGGCAGACCTATCAGAATTATACCAGATCTCTCACCAGAAACTATGAAAGCCAGAAGATCCTGGGCAGACGTCATACAGACCCTAAGAGAACAAAAATGTCAGCCCAGGCTACTATACCTAAACTCTCAATTACCATAGATGGAGAAACCAAGATATTCCATGGCAAAACCAAATTTATAAAATATCTACAAATCCAGCCCTTCAAAGGATAATAAATGGCAAACTCCAACAAAAGGAGGAAAATTACACTGTAGAAAAAACAAGAAAGTCATCTTTCAACAAAACTAAAAGAAGATAGCCATATGAACAGAATTCCAACACTAAAAACAAAAATAACTGGAAGCAACAATTACTTTTCCTTAATATCTATTAATATTAATGGACACAATTCCCCAATAAAAACATAGACTAATATTCTGGTTACATAAATACGACCTAACATTTTGCTGCATACAGGAAACCCACCTCAGTGACAAAGATAGATACTACCTCAGAGTAAAAGGCTGGAAAATAATTTTCCAAGCAAATGGTCTCAAGAAACAAGCTGGAGTTGCCAAATTTTATTTACCAAATAAAATTGACTTTCAACCTAAAGTGATCAAAAAAGATAAGAGGGACACTTCATGCTCATCAAAGGTAAAATCTACTAAAATGAATTCTCAATTCTGAACCTTTATGCTCCAAATGCAAGGGCATCTACATTCATAAAAGAAACTTTACTAAAGCTCAAAGTACACATTGTACTGCACACAATAATAGTGGGAGATTTCAATACCCCACTTTCTGCAATGGAAAGATCATGGAAACAGAAACTAAACAGAGACACAGTAATACTAACAGAAGTTATGAACCAAATGGATTTAACAGATATCTACAGAACATTTCATCTTAAAACAAAAGAATATACCTTCTTTTCAGCACCTCAGGGTATCTTCTCCAAAACTGACAATATAATTGGTCACAAAACAGGCCTCAACAGATACAAGGAAATTGAAATAATTCCTTGTATCCTATCAGATCACCAGGGACTAAGGCTGGTCCTCAATAACAACATAAACAATAGAAAGCCCACATACATGTGGAAGCTTAACAAAACTCTACTCAATGATAACTTGGTCAAGGAAGAAATAAAGAAGTTAAAGACTTTTTTAGAGCTTAATGAAAATGAAGTGACAGCATATCCAATCTTATGAGACACAATAAAAGCAGTCCTAACAGGAAAACTCATAGCTCTAAGTGCCTCCAAAAAGAAACTGGAGAGAACATTAGCAGTTTGACAGCACATCTGAAAGCTCTAGAACAAAAAGAAGCAAATTCCCCGAAAAGGAGTCAAAGGCAGGAAATAATCAAACTCAGGGCTGAAATCAACCAAATAGAAACAAAAGGAACTATACAAAGAATCAACCAAACCAGGAGCTGGTTCTTTGAGAAAAACAACAAAATAAACTCTTAGCCAAACTAACTATGGGGCAAAGAGACAGTATCCTAATTAACAAAATCAGAAATGAAAAGGGAGACATAATAATAGAAACTGAGGAAATCCAAAAAAGTCATCAGATCTTACTACAGAAGCCTATACTCAACAAAACTGGAAAACCTGGATGAAATAGACAATTTTCTAGACAGATACCAGGTACCAAATTTAAATCAATATCAGATAAACAATCTAAGCAGTCCTATATCCACTAATGAAACAGAAACAGCCATGAATAGTCTCCCAACAAAAAAAAAGCCCAGGACCAGATGGGTTTAGTCCAGAGTTCTATCAGAATTTCAAAGAAGACTGAAAACTAATAATCCTCAAACTATTCTACAAAATTTAGGCCCTTGGTCCTGTGAAGGCTCTATGCTCCAGTCTAGGGTAATGCCAGGGCCAAGAAGCAGGAGAGGGTGGGTTGGTGAACAGGGACATGGGGAGGGAAATGGGGTTTTTTTTGGAAGGGAAGCCAGGAAAAGGGATAACATTTGAAAAGTAAATAAAGAAAATATCTAATAAAAAAGGAACTGTAGATGTATAACCAAACTAACACATTACAATAATATGTATATTTATCTAGTAGAAAAGTATGTAAACTGATAATTTTCATCAGTTATTAGTGAAAATAAATGCTGTGTATTTATAAAATGGCATGTTGTTTATTTATTTGTTTATGTATTTATTTATTTTGTTTTTTGAGACAGGGTTTCTCTGTGTAGCCCTGGCTGTCCTGGAACTTATTCTGTAGACAAGGCTGGCCTTGAACTCAGAAATCCTCCTGCCTCTGCCTCTGCCTCCCAGTGCTGGGATTAAAGGCATGTGCCACCACTGCCTGGCTGACATGTTATTTATTAATAAAGCTTAGACATGTTACTATATATTTAGAACAAAAGCCAAAATAATCCTATTATATAGTTCAGATATCATGATGCAACTTAAACAAAGTGTCCACAACAGACAATTTCAGAAAGAGAAAGACTATCAGTGGTCACAAGCATAATAGAGAAGTAACAGAGGAAAAAGGGAGAGTTACTGCATGTGAGTTTCTCTTGGAGGATCGAATAAATACTCTGGTTAATGGTGCTCATGAGGATACTTAAACTGTTTGATATCATGTTATATGAACATTTAGCAATAACAATACTAAACAAGGAAGTAGTAACTGTTAGTAAACAGCACCACAGCCAAGCAGCTGTGATCTGTAGCTTTAACTGTGCAGTCCAGGTGGAATCTACTATGTGGACCGATTATCAGTCCTTCTCCTGAACTAATGACACTCAGCTTGGGAGGCCCAATAAAATTATCTCAAACTAGGTTCCATATCTTTTTTCGGATAAGAGTTATTTTTATTATAATCTTTTACTAGTACTTGATGATCTTACACTGTGAAAAATGAAACTAAGTTTCCAAACAAAGAGAAACAGAAGAACAAACCACATTCTGGAATAGCAGTTTAGAGTTTTACATCAGTTTCCCATGTTCTGTTATTCCTTCTGCTTCAAAATCATTTTAATAACTAAAAATTAAGCTCAGTGTCATACTGCAATCTTATCACTAGATTTCATCTCTATTATAGCACATTTAGTTTTATATTAAGTACTAATTTTTGATTTATATATTGTTCATCCATCCATGAGTAAAATTATCACACATTTTTGGAGGTTGTGATCAGAAACGTTTTATAAAATGTAAAAGGAAAGTGAAAAAGATGGAAATAATAATTCTAGGAATGTATTTAAGGAAGGGTAAGATGGCTCACCAGTTAACAGTATTTGCTGCTCTTCAGGAAAACCTCACTTCAATTCCCAGCACATATTAGTTCACAGTACTGTGTGACTCCAGCTCTGGAGCATCTGATGCCTTCTTCTAGTTCCTCAGGTACATATACTCACATGAATATACATGTATAAAGACAAACATGTGAACATATATGTTGTTTAATAAGAAATATGCATATTTAGAGAGTAGAAAATAACATTTGATTCTGTACTTTTGTTTATTCGACAAGAGGGACTATAAAATTATGGTTGAGTAGACCCAACTCAAGAATTGGTTTAGTGTGTCATAGTCTTTATAAACATGCTAAATAGACAGATCTTTGAAATTCCCATTTATTAAAATGTTTTCCTAATAATTCTAGTGCATAATCATGTATGGCAGAGAGTGGGCTCTGTCTTAATCATGCCTGCTTTCACACCAGGCACATAGCATTTGCAGAAGCGTATGGAAAGATATACTTAAAATTTCATGACAGGGTTCAATGTGTGTTTTGTGCTTTGATATAGATTCTTTTATGTATGTGGGTACTCTTGCATTTAGATGTTCAGAACTGAGACCTTCTCTTTGTGGATTTTCTTCTTGATGAATATAAAGTATCCTTCCCCATGACTCTTGATAACATTTGGTTGCAAGTCTATTTTATTGGATATTAGGATGGCAACTCCTATTTGTTTCCTGGAACTATTTACTTGGAAGACCTTTGTCTATCCTTTTGTCCTGAGATACTGTTTATCTTTGTTCCTGTCTTAAAGAATTACAGCTATGGAAATGGCAAAGAGCCTGAGGAAAAGAAGGTCCAGTGACAGGCTCAAAGTGGGATCCAGCTCAAGGGGACATCCCAAGGCCTGACACCATTCTGAGACTATGGAGCACTCACAAAAAGGGACCCAGCATGACCACATTCCAAAAGACTCAACAAGCAGCTCAGAGACTCAGATGCAGCTATTCCTCCCAACCAATAGACATAAGCAGCTGACCCCTTTTGTTGAATTAGGGAAGGCTGAAAGAAGCTTAGGAGAATTTGAAATCCTCTACTATACACATGCTGCCTGAACAATCAGACCCCTCCATGTGCAGTCCTTGGTT
>NW_022196903.1:69438145-69449659 GCF_008632895.1 Mastomys coucha | reverse complement strand
TTTTTGGAGGGGAAACTGGGAATGGAGAAATTTGCATGTAAATAAAGAAAATATCTAAAAAAAAAGAAAGAAAAGGAACTGTTTCTGTGACCAACACTATTACTGAGGTCCAATTTAGCAAGAGATCTTGCCCAGATGAACATTTCCACTTCAGGGAATAGTTGACTCACTTGGCTTCAAAACTTCAAATTATTTTATCACTAGCCATTTTGAAAATGACTTACAGACATTGCAAGAATTACGGTTCAATAATTTTTACTTTCTGACCCCAAACACAAGTTTATAATAAGATGCAGTCTCAAAAAAGATCTCCGATTCTAAAATTGCAAGGAATATTTCAGCATTTTGAAACTTTAAAAATATTAGAGTGATATGGAAATCATGTATTCAATTCAAATATTTATAAAAGAAATGAATATTGCCTTACAATAAATATATATTTTAATTCTCAAAAAAAAAAAAAGAAGCTTAGGAGAAGGGCAATCATGTAGGAGGACCAGCAGTCTCAATTAATCTGGACCCCCGAGATATCTCAAACACTGGACCACCAAACAGGCAGCATACACCAGCTGATATGAGGCCCCCAACACACATACAGTAGAGGACTTCTGGGTCTGTGTTCATTCAGAGATGATGCACCTAACCCTCAAGAGCCTGGAGACTCCAGGGAGTTTACTGGTCAGGTGGGGTGGGAGGTGGGGATATCTACTTGGAGACAAGTGGGTAGGGTGGAAGTATGGGATGTGGAGCATTCGAAGGGTGGTTGGAGAGGGGGATAAGATATGGAGTGTAAAAAATTAATTAATTAATTTAAAAATTCATGTCCACATTCAGAATCTACAGTTCTAAATGACAGAGCGCATTGATATCCAGGATGCTGACCATATCAGATAAATACATGTAAAGCCAATTAGAAAGCTCTTAGTAATTCTTTCAAAAGGCACAAATTCTTATTGATTTGATATATATTTTTTTTTTAACTTGCAGGTTGTGCATCTGCATGCCTTATTATCTCTATTAGCTTCCATATTTCAATGGAAGGCATTTTATGGAACCTGTCATCAACAGTGTAGAAACTAATTGCAAGTTGCATGCTACATTAATTTTTTCCCCACAAACAAACATCCTGGAAGTAAAACATATGCTAATAAAGTCCTGATAATTTTATCTGCATACCTGCCAAGACAGATGGAAGGTATCTCAGACAGAATGTTGATAGGCAGAAAATTCCAAGCCAAAACTCCTCCTTTTTATAAGAATTGACAAATGCCATGTCATGTACCTCCATGTTTGTTCTTGAAAGTGCTATTTTTTTTCCAGCTTGCTTTTATTTGCACACTCATATTTCTTGATGAAACTATATATGTTAAGTGAGAGACAGGTCAATATGATAAGTACAATCCAAATCACAGATGAGACTTTGAGTTCTACAATCTTGGGCTAATTTTCTTTGAAAATGTCACCTGGTCCTCCCTCCTGGTTTCATGCAGGTAGTTACTACATTAGCCAGACAGATGGCTTCCTCCTCTGTTGAATTAATTTACTATATTTTCATTAATCTTGTTGGGAGATTATTCATGTGCAATCTGATTTAAATAAAAGATTTTCTGACAAGTTTTTCCAAACATATATTTTCCAGGTTGTCATAGAGTAAACGAAATAATAAATTTATTTTCAATAGATGAATAAGGATAAGCATGATTACCCATGTTTTTATTTTCATCCAGCCTTCAAAGAGCAAAAGAAACAATTATGAGACTAAATGTATACATACTTTTAGGTTGCAAAATGTGTTAGCAATTGTGGAGTTTTTCTTGACTCTCAACCTACTTCAATCATTTACAGGATTTAACAGTTTAGGGAAATAGTATAACTGATGTTGGGAAATACGAATATATATAAATGCTCACATGAGTATACATTTGCATATATATCAGAATAGCTGAGGTCAACCATGGACATTGTTCCTTAGGAAATACTATATTTTTGAGACTAGGTTTTTCAATTGTCCTGGAACTCACAGTTTTAGAAGGATTGGCTGACCAATGAATCCCAGGAATTCACATAATTTCTACTTCCCCATGGTGGGATTACAAACATTTAGCAACACACTTGGCCTTTTTACATGAGTTCTGAGGAATGGGGGAATAGACAGGTGAACACACATCGTGCTTGCTGTGCAAAATAAATATGGAATGTTCCATTGTATAGCAGTTTCCTTCAAGATTAAAACCTTCTATTATTGAGGGACTTTAGTTTTTTACACTAAAGAAAAACAACTCAAATTAGCCTCCAAAAGTTTCTGAAAGTGACTAGATTGTCTAGTCACTTCCCTGCCAGAATAGCAATCAAGAATGCTGAGAATGAAAATGTGGTACATCTACATAAAGGAATACTACTCAACTATTAAAAGCAAAGACACCATGAAATTTGCAGGCAAGTGGATGGAACTAGAAAATATCATCCTGAGTGAGGTAACACAGACCCAGAAAGGCAGGTATAGTATATACTCACTTATAAATAGACATTAGCCATAACATTCAGGGTAACCATGCTATAATCCACAGACCCAAAGAAACTAAGTAACAGGGACAACACAAGGTAGTATGCCTGAATTTAACTCAGAAGGGGAAGTAAAACAGACATTGAAGGTGGATTGATGGGAGGAACTGGGCTGTGTGGCAGGGGTGTAAATAATGTATGGGTGAGATGGGTGGAAGAGGACTGGGAAAGGGAATAAAAATCAGTACTGGGCATCTCTGGAACTAGCAGAAGACCTTGAATGGGGGACTCTCCTGGGAGTCTATAAGTATGATCATAATGGTGACTCCTAGCAATTAGAAGATAAAGAGACTGAAGTCATCCACTCCTATAGCCAGGCAAGACTGCAGTGGAAGGAGGGGGACATCAACCCATCCATAAAACCTTCAACCCAATATTAGTTCTATCTACAAGATGCCCAGAGATAAAGATGGAGCAAAGATTCAGAGGCAGGCCAACTAATGATTAGCGCATCTTAAGACACATCTCACATGATTGGACCTCAATAGGAAAGGATGTTCTTAGTCTTGCTCTGATGTGATTTCCCAGATCAAAGTGGTTCTTGAGCAGGGCTTCCCCTTTGACAAAGAGGAAGGGAGATAGTAAACAGGGTAGGATTTGTGAAGATGAGGCTGAGAGGCGAGGACAGATAGAGGGATGTGCCCACGGTGTAAACTGAACTAATTAGTTTAAAAAACGACTATGAAGAGTCACTCTCAGGCAAGTAAAGCTCCAAAAATTATTTAGACAAGACCGCTGGGCGATGGTCTGCAGGACCCACAGGAGACGTAGATAGGGATAGAAGAGAGGCTGCAACTGATATTCAGTTTCAGCACTAGGGAAGACTCTGAGGATTAGGTCTTGTGGAGCCAAATAGGTGGAGAAGGTTTATAGGCAGCCTACCTGATTCTCTGGCAGGTGTGGCCAGTAGTTGTTGAGGAGGTTTCCTCCCATGTTGAACATTATGCCCTAGCTAAAAAGATGGCAGAGAGTGTAGGGAGTAGCTAAGTCAATAAAACCAATGACACCTCATGGTGATAAGCATGGTGAGCAAGGCCAAGACTCCTTGATAGCTGATGGTCTTGCATGCTTGTATACACACTATGAAAATCAATACAGTCATTCTCCTGAAAATTGGAAAATTATCTACCTCAAGACCTAGCTATATCACTTTTGGACATATACTCAAAGGAATCTTCATCCTAACATAAGGATACTTTCTCCCCTATATTTATAGTGGTTTTATGAAACCTGGAAACTAGAAACAACCTCTATGCCCCTTAACAAAAGAATGGATAAACAAGATGTGGTACCTTTACACAATGGAGTATAGGTCAGCTGTTAAAAACAATCACATCATGAAAATTTCAGGCAAGTGGATGGAAAATCACCCTGAGTAAGTTAACCTAGACCCAGAAAGACAAATAGGGAATGTATTTACTCATAAGTGGATATTAGCTGTTAAGTATATGATAATCAATCTATACTCAAAAGACCCAGAGATGTTAGGTAAATTCATAAAACTGTTGGCCAAGGAGGTGCTGAGGAGATTCCCAAAGTAACCGTGGTGTTGCTAGGATAGAAGGTAACTCTCTAAAACCTGACAGCAGATCCTCATTGCCAAGAACTACATCCACATAGCTTATTGAACATAGAAAGGTCATCGCGGTACCCAAATGCAGTCTTTATGTTCTATTTGCTTTGGTGTGAGAAGGTGCTTTCTAGACTATCAAAAGACAAACCTGGAAACAAACACACCCACAAAACTCTTGAAATACAATCAGTTTTGATTGCAAGATATGCTTGGGGCAATGGTGGCACAGAACATGTGGTAGTGGCCAACCAATGACTCTTTTCACTAGAGACCCATGCCAGGAGAATAATCCCATGCCTGGCAGATACTTCTTGGAAGACCAGGAGCCAGAGACTGGATAGCCCAGAGATTTATGGTAGGATCAATCATATCTGGCCAAAGAAAGAAATAATAGTACCAAAATAATGATTCCTAATGATATTTTGCTATACTCAAAAATCAATGTCTTGATTACCTTCACACTTCAATGACTTTTCTACTCTTCATCAGAGTTTAAATGAAAGATTGTAAGAGTAAGAGAGGATGGCAGACACCAGGAGAATATAACTCTCCGATTCACCCGAACAGGGCTCATTTGGGCACATACAGACTTAAGTGGCAATCACAAAGTTGGGGGTTGAAGAAAAATGAAAAAGAATAGTGGACACAATTTGTGTTCTAGCATGTATCAAAGCACAACTGTGAATTATAGTCATCAATATAATTAATATGTATTAATAATTGAAATAAGAGAAAATAATGTAATTAGGAAGTTGATATCATCTGAATAATCGAATGAAGCTGACATTGGAACATAGTTTAAAATATAAAAATTACTAAAAGGCAAAACAATGTATAAAAATATGTACTAAAAATCATAAAACTAAATCTAGAGTATTCTTTGATCACTGTTGATAACACTTTATATACTCTGGTTCACTCAGATAGATTTAGTTGTAAACATTTTACAGCTGCTATATTTTCCCTATACAGGATGAACAACTGTTTTTCTCCCTAAGTAAATTTACTTAAAATGAGAATACAAAAGGTAGAATGCTAAGTTCCTCTGTGACACAAATTAAATGTGTAAAACATTTTAAATATCAATAATATAGTAGTTATTTGTTCCACTGGCATGTTGAACATGCAACAGAATACTGGGGGATAGAATAGAAGTCTACAGCAATGCAAGATTGTGACTAAGATGGGAGAGGGGAGAGCAAGGGGAAAAGGGAAGCAAGGTTAGGTATGGAGATGGAGGGAGACAAGAGAGAACCTCAGAGGGCCTAGAGAATGAATGGAGAAAAGCAGCAATGGGGGTGGGTGGGAGGTGGGGGACGCTATAGAAAGTACCAGAGACCAGGAAAGTGAGAGACTCTAAGGACTCAATGGGGGTAACCTTAGCCAAGATTCCCAACACTCAGGAGAAGGAACATGAGGAGTCCACCTATACTACATACACAGGAGCTTAATCAGAGGGACAAGGTTACTAACCCACAGTCAAAATTTCTCACCCAGAACTACTTCTTTCTAAAAGAACTGAAGGGACAAAAGTAAAGAAGAGACTGAAGGAAAAGTGGTGCAATGACCAGCCCAACTTGAGATCTGTCTCATGGGAAGGCATCAAGACCTGACACTGTTACTAATGTTATGATGTATTTATTGATGGGAGCCTAGCATGACTGCCCCTTGAAAGACCCTACCAGAAGCTGGCTGAAACAGAGCAGATACTTACTTCTAACCATTGAACTCAAGTCTGGGAACTCTATGGTTAAATTAGGGGAAGGACTGAAGGAGCTGAAGGAAAGAGCAAACCCACAGGAAGACCAGCAGTCTCAACTTACAGAGAGGGAGATCCACAAGACTGAGCCAACAACCTGAAGCATTCACAAGCCAGTCCAAGGATCCCGGCAAAAATATAGCAGAGGTCTGCCTGGTCAGGCCTTAGTGGGAGATGTTCATAATCCCTTTGACACTTGAGGTCCTAGGGAAGGGGACGGCCTGGTGGGGAGAGAATGGAGGAGGAATGGGATGAGGAACTATGGGAGGGAGGAATGCAAGGGGGAGCAATGATGAAAATGTAAATAAATAAAATAATAAAAATTGAAAAAACAAAAAGAAATGTTCTCACAGTACATTAAAATTGACTTAAAAGTTATTAATGAAATGTATCTAAAAATATTATATGTATTAGTTAGCAAATTTGTGAAATTTAACCTGTGTTTCAAATAAGAATTCACAAACAAAATTGAAACCATTTTGAACCAAATAAACAAGAAAATAAAAGTTCCAATTCCTACAACAATAAAACTGGTATTGTTGGGGAAATATACAAGATATTATAATTAAAAATAAAGTCTCAAATCAACTGAAAATTAAGACATGAAAAGATGACAACACATATAAGAGTCCTAATGAATTAAAAAAAGAAAACATTAATAAATAATATACAATGAATTAAATTTAGAAAACCTTAATAAGTAATATACTATAATCAAACAAACAACAAACAATTACAAGTCAAGACGAAGTGTTTAACAAAAGACCTGAGGCAAAAAATAAAAATTACTTTTTTCAATTCACTTTATGCTCAATAGCATTCTCCCCTCCGGTTCCCTTCTCCTTCAGTCCCTCCACCCACCCCATCTCCCCTTCTGCTCTGTAAGAGTAGAGCCCTCAGATTGTATCCCTCACATCAGGACTTTGCAGGGCTAGGAACTTCTCCCACTGAGGCCAGACAAGATAGCTGAGTTAGGCAAACAGATTTTTACAGACAGGCAACAGTTTTAGGGATAGGCCTCTGCTTCCATTATTTGAGACTCACATGAATACAAAGCTGCAAATATGTTACATATGTGTTGTGGGAGGCCTAGTTCTAGCTTTTGTATTCTCTTTGGTTTGTGGTTGAGATTGTTGGTCATCCTGGAGAGCTGCTATCCCCTTTGAGGTCCTCAATTCTTCCCTCAATTCCATCCCCAAGTTCCATCCTATGTTTAGCTGCAGGTCTCTGCTTCTGTCTGAGTCAGCTGCTAGATGGAGGAGCCTCTCAGAGGACAAACATGCTAAGTTTCTGTCTGCAAGCATAACTGGGTATCATTAAGTGTCAGGGATTGGTGCTTGTCCATGCAATGAATCTCTAGTTGGGTTGGTTATTGTTTGGCTATTCCCTCAGTCTCTGCTCCTTCCCCTGTCTCTTCACTTCTTACAGGCAGGATAAGTTTTAAGTTGAAAGTTTTGAGGGTGTCTTGGTGTCCCAATCACTCCAATGGAGTTGCTGTCTGACTACAGGAGGTGGTCCCTTCAGGTTCTATATCATCATTACTGTGAGTCTTGGCTAAGATCATCCCCATTGATTCTTGGCAGACACCGTGATCTCAGGTCTCTGAAATGTACTTGAGATTCCCTCAACCTGCCATCTGCAGACTTCATTCATTCTCACAGCCATATGGCTGCTGACCCTGCCTCTCCCCACACCTGATCCTGAGTTCCCCATTCCCATCCCCATCTGCTCTCCAACACAGTTCCTTCCCTCCATCTACCTCCTACAACTATTTTTATTCCTACTTCTAAATGATTGTTAGGCATCCTTGCTTGGGCCTTTCTTCTTGTTTAACTTCTTTGGGTCTGTGGTATGTATTATGTGAATCCTCTATTTTACGGCTAATATCTACTTATAAGTGGGGCATAACATGCATGTCCTTTAGGGTCTGTTTTTACCATGATGATATTCTCAAGTTCCATGCATTGTCTACAGAATTCATGGTATCTTTGTTTTTAATAGCTAAATAATATTTCATTCAGTAGATGTACCACATTTTCCTTATCTATACTTCAGTTGAGGGACATCTAGGTTATTTCCAGTTTCTGCATGTTAAGAATAAAGCTTCTATGTGCATAGTTGAACAAGTGTCCCTGTGGTATTGTGGGTGATACATTGGGTATAGGAATGATATAGCTTGGTATTTAGATAGAATTATCTCCAGTTTTCTGAGAAACTGCCAAATTGATTTCCAAAGTAGTTGTACCAGCAATGGTCTAAAGGAGAGATTTTTAGCCATGCCAATTAGTAGAGTATGAGAAGTCTCATCTTTCTAATATATAGAGTTTTACAAGAACAATAATATAAAATTTAGAATTATTGAAACGTTAAAGGAGCTAGTATAAAAGAGTTTATATCACTAGAATCATTTTTCTTTAAAATTTCAGTAGGTACCATTTGAATTAGTTCCCTATTGAGTGAATTCAGCTAGGTCAGTCATAACTCCATTGGAATTCAGAGGGACATTTGTATAGAGAGAGCTGACACCACTTGAATAAGGTAAAGAGGCCTATACTTCCAGCTACTTTTCAGAGCATACACCTACTATATTCAGTACTATGGCATTCACAGTTTCTAGACACTCAGAATATTTGACAGTTGCTGAACTTAATGAATAAATATGTTTGGGATTTCAGATAGCTCCAAGCTCATTTTTGAATAAGAAGTTTGATTGATGCTTTCTACTGTCATGAGAAAATCTGTATTATTTTTCACTAAAGTGACATTATAATAACTTTCTGTTTTACCTTCACACAATCTGATTGTAGTCATTTGAACCATAGTCCATCTTGATCTAGCTATTCCTGTGGCATTTGTGGATAAAATATGACTTCATTGGATATGCTACTAACCAGGATAGAATTTTCCCAATATCAAGAATCATCTCAGTGAAGATTTATTGTCCTTTAAAACTAGTTAATTGTCTTAACTGAATCCTACAGATAAGAAAAGGCTGTTTCTATTTAAATCTGGAAACTGCATCTAATCTCCTCCTATATATATATAGTCAATAAGATCCTTGTGATTCTTACACCCTGTAGTCATTGGCTTCTACCTGCATACCAGTTCCCAAAACAAGTACTCTGACAATTATATATGCATAAATGCTTAGGCCACAACCTTGAGCATTTTCCCTGACTAGGTGATAATTGAATTAACTCCTTTATTCTAATCTATAAGTACAACAGGACTGGTTACCTCTTCTTAGTTTCATGTGTCTGTCTCTAGAAAGTTCAGGGTGAATTTCCTGATAAGACTGACTTTGTCCCAGAGTTCCTTTCTCTCTACCAGAACCCCTGCTCCCACCCAGACCACTATTTCCTGGCTCAGCACATTTACCAATAAGCTATTCATTGAGAGGTAAAGCTTCCATGAAGTATGCAACAGATTCTCTCTACATTTCTCCCTTTTAGTCCAATAAAAGGCTCTTCCTATTTCAAAGCTAAACTAAAAATTATGATGATAATGTTGATGATGATGCAAGATTACATTTGCAACACCTAGTTCATATGTATTTGGCAACCTTGGAGAAAATATTCTACTATCTTTATCTTGGAGAATATAGAGTTCTGTACCTAAATTAGTTTCTGTCATAACTTGCAATACCAATAGAAAAGAACTTTCTTAGACCTGAAAATGTATTTTCTTTAATCCTAAACAACTTAAGTTTAATTGCTATATGATAACTATCTGGTCTTCAACCTCACTAGAGATTTGAGGAGGTACATATTGCCTGAGTATGCAGGAATTTCAGAGCAAACAGCTTCCAAAACTACAGAAATGACAGAAGAGCTGTATGACTGCTCAGTTTGTTCCACTAGTAGCTCAAAGTTTAATTAACCTATTTATTCAATTCTATGAGTTCCATGGAGATTGCTATGTCTTCTTAGTTTCATACATCTGTCTCCTCAGAGTCCAGGGCGAATTTCTCCCTTGCTTGACTCTGTCTCAAAGTTTCCTTTCCCTACCAGAACTTGTATCTTCCATTTCCTCCCTTAGCTCACCAGCCAGTCAGCTTTTGATTGACAGGTGATGATGCTTCATCAGAGCTCACAAGAAATTCTAGCTATGATACACATATAAAGTCTCTGTATTTACTCTGCAGGTAAAAATAGATAGTTATGAAATAGTGTACAAGAAATTCTGTCACAGACCAATCTGCTTTCATTATTCCATTAGTTAAATTTTCAAATGTGTTAAAATTTAATTTGACTTTCATGCATCCCAGGCTAGATTCTGTACTTCAATACCTCACTAGTTATGCTAAGCATGACTATTTTAGTAAATGTAGAAAACACAAGTAGAATAGTTCAATTCACCTGAAACGTCTATTGAAGACAAGCCCTGGAGTCTGTCACTCTAGATCTCTACACTTAGGAGCTAACATGATGGTTCAGCAGGTAAAAGTATTTGCTAACTTGATGCCAAGCCTGAAGACCATACATGATGAAAGGAAGACCTCAACCCTGCAAGTTGTCCTCTTATCTCTACAGATTTACAATGACAATATATACAACATCTATATTTGGGGCTGGATAAACAATATCTCTATTACTTACAAACTTGGTTCTCTCATATGAGGTGAGGTTGGAAGAAAATGGGAGAAGGAAAGTAGACAGCAAAAGAGAGGAGAGGAACAAAGAGAGAAGATCTAATTGTAGAATTTTGTTTAACTTCAAAAATATGCAGCAATACATCACCAGACTTTCACATGATTTAGAATATGCAGCAGTATGAATTTCAGAGTAAGTCAGCACCATTGATTGACACTCAGTCATTGATGAGTTCACTCATTTAACAGCTTTTGTCAACAATGAAACACCATATACTATGCTAGGAGATTTAAAAAAGTATTTCTTGTTGACATAGGTCATACTATCTAGTAGACAAAATATGTAAATTAGTGATTTCCAATTTAAGTGGCAATCATATCATTTTGGAGGAATGGAAAGTGCTTCCTAACTAACCCTTTGAATGTAATAGTGCTGTGTCTTCAATAAGTGGTATGAATCATGAAAAATGAAAGATTTCATATATAACAAAGAAGATTTCTAATCACAGACAGAGAAATATATGAGTGGACAATCCCAGAACAAATTAGAGAGGCAGGAGCAAAACTTAAGGCCTAGGTGTAAAATGCGGTGATCAGTTTGAGACATCTGCATTTCTATTATGACATGACATACTGTATCTCTCTCTCTCTCTCTCTCTCCACATGTGTGTGTGTTTGTGTGTGTATATATATATGTATATGTGTATATATATATATATATATATATATATAAAACATGTTTGAAACTATACTAGTTACATTTTTCTCTTTTGATAATTTAAGATCATCCCATTGCATTGAACAATTAAAGTGTTCTAAGGCTTTCACTAAAAATTGACACCATTAAAAGCAGCAGAATAATTTCTAGTATCAAATTTCCAACCCTACTACTTATGCATTATTTGAGTTCATATCCTCCATGGAATTAGATGGGAAATGGATACATAGAGTAATGTCTGTGCTTCATATATGAGAGAGTAAACATAGTCTAATCACCTTTATGTAGGTAGGGCATTTTTTTTTTTTTTT
>NW_022196903.1:69428563-69438134 GCF_008632895.1 Mastomys coucha | reverse complement strand
GAGGGGCAGCTAAGGTAGCTGATCCACCTCTGCCACTTGGAAGCTGAGAGGATCCTGTCCCTGCCACCAGGCGGCTCCCCTGGGACTCTTGGGGTCTGTGCCTCCCTGCTGACTGCTCCTGGCTTAGGAACTCACTGGAGAGAAGATGGCAGCTCTCACTGGAGGCTCCGGGTCCAGGTAGGGCAGTTTTAATGAAGTGGCAGAAAGAAGAAGGTTTGTGTACTAATGTTACAGGCCAGTTCAAAGAAGATTTTTCACTATGGAAGAGAATTCTTGAGTTGTATTCATCCGACAAAACCTGAGCCTCAGGAACAGGTTGCACCAGTACACATGTACTCTATTGTTGTTTAGAAGCAACTGGGAGAAATATGGCCTTGATAGAACACAGTGGTGGATGAAGAATGTAGTTGTTGGAGCTATTAATCAACCATGATATTTTTAGCAGGGGCTCTATACAGTAAAGTTTTGTGTCTGACACAGAGATAGTAGGTAATTAAGTTTTATAAGATTAGTTACAGATATACAACTACAGATCAATAAGATAAAATCATTGTTCTTTTGGGGATTAGAACAGGGATCAATGAATTATTGTTCATAAAATTTTAATACAGTGATATCATACAGGAGTTCTGAAGACATTCTATACTTTAAAAATTCCATATGCCCTTTTTCAACAAGGGTAAGTCACAACATTCATTATGTGCTAAATCATTTTAAGAAAGTACCAACAAGTAGGTGTTTCAACTGGATTGGAAGCTGAGAGAAAGTGGATATGAGTCTATAAAAACATGGAGGAGTAAACTTTTAGATATTTTTTTTCTGAATATGTGTACATACTTAAGTGTGTAAATCAGAAGAGTGCATCTAATCTCTCTGTACTGGAATTTTAGGCCTGCTTGTAAGCCAGCAAGTGGGTACTGTGAACCAGACTTGGGTCTTCTGTAAGAGTAACAAGTCTTTTGTCCTCTGAGCCATCTTTCCAGCCTTAAAATTATTAAATTTTAACTAGGAAGAGTCAAATAATGTGACACAAATACCATGATTGATAAAGTTGAACGAATTGTTTATGTTAGTCAAAAGAGAAATGTGTGGCATTTTATATTATGCTTACTTTGGGCCATGGTCAGGTCTACTAAAAGATTTTTTTGTTTTCCAAACATCAAAATCAGAGACTTGACTTATCTGATGTTGATGCTGTGTGATTGTTCTTCTGCCATCATGGACATTATGCCCAGCTAAACTGGCAACTCTGACATTTCGTTAAATGCTCCAACAGCCACAGTATTTACCTGGATAATCATAATTGTAAACGGTCAATCCCATGGGATAGATAGAAACACATACTAAATGAATTTTAGTCAACAAGAAATCTAGTATTTTCAATACTCTTGATTTTATAAATTCCAGCATCATTTATGGAATCTATTTCTAGATATCTTTTCAAGTCAATATCAGTATAAGTTCCTACATTGTAGAGCAATATGCTTTCTCTTGGTAAACAGCTAAAATTAGATTTGCTAGTGGAAGAAACATCTCAGATTGAACATCAAACTATTTGAGTTTACTTTGGATCCACCTGATACCCTAAACAGAATCAAAAGAAAGAGAAAGCAAGCAAGCAAGAAAGGAAGAAAGAGAGAGAAAGAATAAGACAGAGAAAGAGAGAGAGTGAGAGATGAGGGAGGAGAGAGAGGAGGAGAAGAAAAAGAATTTTAATTTTTTTACTTTTTTAATTCATTTCCTTATTTAGTTCCAAGATTAACTTCTGCCTCCCTATAATATTAATAGCTATTTTAGATTCCAATGCCTACTCTCCTCTTAAGTATATTACTAAAGTTTCTATTCATAAAGAATTAAAGGTAAATAAAGCTGTTGATCTGTCTTGATTTTATAACCAGTTGGCAGCTAATTCAAAATGCAGTCTGTGTCCATTATGCTCTTCTTCTGAATCCATTCACACCCTTCAAAGTGTCACAACTAATCGCACTGCATTTCTATCTGCCAGAAAAGAGAAACTTCACACTGGCTCCATTTCTTCAGCCCTGGGCTTTGTGAAGTCAACATTTTAATCGCCTTTTCAGAGGTGCTTTGATATTTTCCAATTCAAATCAAAAGTATATCTAAGAGTATAAACAGAAACTCTTTAAAGTGAATTTTCCCTTTATTATAATGTATTAGCCAATCCCACATAGTTTCTCTTTTTATAACTAGAAATTACAAAAAGGCATTTTATTGTCTTGGGTGGAATTTCTTCCTCTCCTGTTCTACTCTTGGAACAACTCTGATGTTTATGTTTATCCTATCTATTCTTAACAGACAACACAAAAGACAAGTTATAAGTAACAGGTAAGAAGAGAGTGACTATGCATGGATATGAGTCTGTATAAATGGTTCAATTGGAAAAATAAACTTTCTAGGTAACTATGAAAATGTTTGTTAGATATCAAAAGCCCATTTAAAAAGCTGATTAAAACATTAGAATTGAATGAAAATTAATAGACAATACTTAAACAGTAGAACCGAATAAATGTTGTTCTTAGAAGAAGGTTCATAATATTAAGAGCTTCTCTTTAATAAAAGGAAAGATTTCATAGTAATATTGTAATGGAACACTGAAAGGTTTTGGAAAAAAAGAAATAACAACACAAAAATAGAGGCAAGAAATAATAAAATCAGGGATGAAATCATTAAAATACAACAAACAATAACAAAAAATACAAAGAATCAATTAAGTGAAGAGTTTGTTCTTTGAGAAAAATCAATGAAGTTAATATACCTTTAGCAAAATAATGAAAGGATGGAGAGGAATATATACAACTTAATAAAATAACAGATGAAAAAGGAGACAATACTACAGACACTAAAGAAATCCAGAGATACAAAAGTACATACTTTAAAAGCCTTTATTCCACCAAACTGGGGGAAGAAAACCTAAATTAATAGACATATTTCTTGATTTATAAGACTTACCAAGGACCAATCAATATCAAGTAAGTAAATTTAACATATAGTCACTAGTGAGAGCAAAGCAATAATGAGAAGTATCTCAACCAAAAAAATCCAGAACCACATGGGTTCAGTTCAGAATGCTACCAGGCTTTCAAGGAAGAATTAACACAAACATTGCTCAAATTATTCTGCCAAAGAGAAACTGAAAAAAAAAAAAAAACATTTCTTATTTCATTGTATAATGCCACAATTACCTTGATACCTAAACCCTATAAAGACCCAGCTTCGGTCCTTCTTAGAAGGAGAACAAAATAGTCACAGGGGCAAATATGGAGAAAAAAGTGTAGAGCAGACACTGAAAGAAAGGCTGTCCAGAGACTGTCCCACCTGGGGATTCATCTCATATATAGTTACCAAACCCAGACACTATTGTGGATGCTAAGAAGTGCATTCTGACAGGAGCCTTCTCAGCTGTCTCCTGAGAAGCCCTGCCAGAGCCTTACAAATATAGAGGTGGATGCTTGCAGCCAACCATTGGATTGAGTGCAGGGGTCCCAAATAGAGTTGTTAGAGAAAGTACTGAAGGAGTTGAAGGGGTTTGCAACCCCATGGGGGGAACAAAAATATCAACCAACCAGATGCTCCAGAGCTCCCAGAGACTAAACTAAAGGAGTACACATGGCTCCAGCTTCATATGTAGCAGAGGATGGCCTTGTCATGCATCAATAGGAGGAGAGAGTCTTGGTCCTATGATGGCTCAATGGATACCTCAGTGTAGGGGAATCGAGGGCAGAGAGGTGGGACTGGGTGGGTCGGTGAAAGAGCACCCTCATAGAAGCAAGGGGAGGGAGGATGGGATAGGGATTTCCAGGAGCAGGGGAAACCAGGAAAGGAGATAATATTTGAAATGTAAATAAAAAATATCTAATAAAAATTAAAAATAAGAAAACCTCTACTTGCAGATTTTTCTATGGAGGGCTCAAAATTACTTGTAAATTTAGGAAAATCATTTTTAAGAATAATGAAATCATCTTATTTTTGTCAACATACCATTACTACCAAAGAGTGCCCCTTATTGACCTACAGAAAATCTGTCCAATAGGATAGGCTAATGCCCAGGGATAATTATACTGTGTAGTAGTCATCGAAAAAGGCATATCCACAATAAAAATTAATCCAAATGTAAGATCTCTGAAGGCACTGTGATTCATCGTTTACCCATTGCATCATACACAAGTGATGGGCTATTAGCCTATCCTAGATGGCTCCTGACAAACTGAGAAATATAAATCAAAACTGTATTGAGATTTTGTCTTTTTCTACTAAAATTGGCCAAGATCAATAAAACAACTGACAGGTCATGCTGCTGAAGATGTGGTTGGAGGGAATATTCAGTCATTGCTAATAAGAGTGCAAACTTATAGTGTAATTAAGTTATAGTTCCTTAGGAAACTGCAAAAAGATATACTGAAGATACAGCTATACCAGATTTGGACCTTTACTCAAAGAACTCTACATTATATGACAGAGATACTTGCTCATCAGCATTTATTGCTGCTCTATCAATAACAGTCAGAAATTAAAAAGTCTGGATGTCCATCAATTGATAGATAATGAAAATATGATGCATTTACAAAATGTAACATAATTCAGCTGTTAAAAGAATGAAATTGTGAAATATACAAGTAAATGGGTGGAGCTAAAGAAAAGTTGTTCTGAATGAGGAAATATAGACCAAATAGAGAACATTGTATTTTTTTCTTATATGTGCATTATCTTTTAAGCCTTTAATAGAACTGCTACAACCCATACAACCACAAAGATGCCTAGAGTAAGGAAGTAGGGGGAAAAGAGAATCCCCAAAAGGGGAAAGTATATATGCAGTTATTGGGAAGCAAGAAGGGAGACTGTAGTGGAAGGATTAATGGGGTGGGCCTAAGAGTAGAATAAATTTGACTGCCTTCATGAGGTGTAGGCAGGTAGGAACCCAGAGACCTGTCCTCTTCCTCATGGTCTGCCTGCAACTGCAATGGCAGCTACTAAGAAGTACAGGTATGTGGTAGAGAGATGGAAGAAAAAGAGAAGTAGACCAGTTTGAGCACTAATAAGAGAGGTAGAACTGGAGATGCAAGAATGGAGAGAAACAGCCTGATGGGAGTAGCCAACCCTGACAATTGAGGTATTATGTTGTGAAGTCCCATCCATTGTTGCAGATAAGAACCATGTCTGGGTCTGTGGGCATTCAGCAGCAGGTGTCTGTGTTGATGTCAGTAGCCCATATAACCACAAAAAGCCATACGGATGTCTGGGCTTCTGCATGGGTCCATATTGATGTCTGAAGGCTGTTCATAGCTGACCTACTGCAGCATTCCAGAGAGTGGGCCTTGCACCTCACCTTGATTACATGTTAGAAGTTGGCCCAGGTGCCAGGGTAGCAGGTGAGCTTGGCCCAAAAGGTGTGAGCATGATAGAGCCTGCCCTGCCCTTCCTCTGCCATGTGGTAACATAGGTGAAGAAGTGATAGCCCCTCTGCCTCACCTCTGACCATCTGGAACAAACTAGAAAGCTGTCCCTAGGGTCTTGAGAGCTGGATACAAGGCCCTACTATTCACAGGCTACAGCACATGGGAAGACCAGCCCTGAACCTCAGATGGACGGCATAGTAGAGTTGACCCTGTTGGCAAAAGCATGCAAATGAGCTGGCCAGATGGCGTGAGAGAAGGAGAGCTGGCCACCCAAATGATGGCCACACCCTGAGCTAACAAGGACAATTCCAGAGAGCTGCCCCTGATAGTATGGGAGAAGGAGATTCGGTTGGTAACCAACTCAACAACCACCCAGGCCCAGACCCAGGGCTTCGAGTTGGCCCACTCCAACATCTACCCAATCTAGGAACTCCTGGAGTGTGTGAAGTGGTGATCCCCAAGATACAAAGGTGAAAGACCTTCATGATAAAGGGCAACAGGATATCAGAGAGGAGCCCTGGTGAGAATCTGAAGATGATATTATAGCAGAAGCCAGAAGCCTGAAACCAGATCAATTACTGAATGAGTCATTACAATGTAGTCATTTACAAGTAAATATGTGTGGACAAATTGGTATACTGTGTGACATGACACATTGTAGATTCTATAACAAGATTTTTTGTTGTAGTTTGCTTTTTGTTTATATTGTTCTTATATGTTTTCTTTTTTTTCTTTTTTTTTATTACATGGGAGGTTGAAAAGTTGGGTGATGGGTTCTAAAACGGGATGTGCAGATGAGAGGGGTTAGGGTACATGATGGGAAATTTACAAAGAATCAATAAAAATTTAAAAAGAAAGAGAAATATAGGGAGAATCAAGAAAGGCCATTTGAAGGGTCATATAGATAGCTACTGTGTGTGTGTGTGTGTGTGTGTGTGTGTGTGTGTGTGTGTGTGTTAGAGGGAGGGAGAGAGAGACAGTGAGAGAGAGAGAGAGAGAAAGAGAGAGCTATATGCCAGTATCTAAATAAAAGGGGAGATGGAGATAATGCCCTAATTAGACACATTTTTTCTACCAAGTGAAACCACCAGTACCATGAATAGTTTACATGTAGTTGTGTCATTGAATCGAGAGGCATGGAAACCACAAATATTTCAAGGTATTGCCAATGATATTAATGACTATCCAGAAACTAATGAACTAATGGTAAGGAATATATTCCTTAAAAAGTAAAACAAAAACAAAAGCAAAAAATAAAGTATCTTTCATCTCTCAATGAACATAGAGAAATCAATTTGATGCCTAAGCAAGTCTTCCATCCATACTTATTTGTGCTCATGGTAATGAAAGTTATTCTGCACACTTCCGAAAGGAAAATAACTGCCAACACAGCTATAAACTCTGATCTACAACTGCCTGTATGAGGTGGAATTCTAGCACAATTAATGTGGGAGTAACCAACCATCCTGTGACTTGTTAAAGGTTCATTCTATGAGGTGATGTCCATACCTGACACTGCTGGTATGACCCAGAGAATATATTAGACATGACCCTAAGGGAAAACCAAATACTAATATTCAACTGAAGAAAAACACTGATAAAATGATCACTGATGACATTCCCTTATATTCACAGCTATACTCAGTGCCTTCCTCAGGCTTCCTTTTGGAGTAGATGAGAACATAAGACAGAAATTCACAACTGGACAATGTGTAGAGTGCCATATTCTGGAATCCGTTTTTTTCTAAATGAGATTTTGTTATTAAATCCTTCCCCTTTGGGTTCAAGGAGCTATAGGGAAGAGGATTTTAAAAACCAGAAAGGATGGATGATGCCAAGGAAACAGTGTTTTCCAGACATAGCATGACTAATGCACATTTTAACTCACATAGATTATGGCAGCATCCATATGGTCCACACAAATTCAGGCTAGATAACATCTCAACACTGTGATGGGTAAGTGGACCTGACTTCCCATTCCTAACTGAGAAGCTATCTCCAATTGACAACAACTTGCAAAGGAAAAATTAGCTTTCTCTAATGGAATATCATTGGGTGTATAAGTCAGTATTAAGTGATGCCTCATGCCCAACAGTAGATGGCCAAAACAAAATTATCTCAATTGTGGTTTTGTAGATTTTTTTTCTCATAATGCTTTGTGTGGAAACTTTTAGTCTTATTGTACTTTTTATTTGTATATTGTAGTTTTTGTTTTTTTTTTTTTTTTGGTGTTTTCAAGACAGGGGTTCTCTGTATAGTCCTTGCTATTTTGGACTATTTCTGTAGACCAGGGTGGCCTCGAACTCAGAAATTTGCCAGCCTTTGCCTCTCAAGTGCTGGGATTAAAGGCATGAGCCACCACTACCCGGCTAGTTTTTGATTCTTTTGTTAGTGTTTGTGTGTGTGTGTGTGTGTGTGTGTGTGTGTGTGTGTGTGTGTGTGTTGGGGGGTGTTCCTTTTTCCTATTCCAAAAGTAATTAAGGTTTGTTCTGTTTGTTTTGTTTTGGTGCTTTATCTGTTTTCTAAAGTGAGAGAAATATAAAGGTGTGGAGTTTAGTAGGAGAAGACTTCTAAGAGAGGAAATGAAAATGAGGATACAATGTAGGAAAACTTTAGAGCAAAAATATTTAAAATGGTTATAGACACTATATAGAAATTTTTTTCAATGAATTGATTAAATAATAAGCTCAATTTGATGTTTTACAAATTCCATAGAAATACTACCAATTTATTGGTTTTTTTTTCCTGATTAAGTAAAACTCAAATTGGTATCTTAAATAACAAGTAACCATAAAGCTTGTTGCTCATATTTTAAGTGAGGCTGGTTTTCATGAAGCACACATTCAAGAGAAAAAGATTCACTTCCAGCAAACAATTATTTGTATTTTAAGTGCACAGCAAAGGTGTAGAAGGCTTAGCTTGAACATGCCTAAGAATCCTGGTTGTAGTCCCAGTTCCCCTGGACGGAAGCCAGCAAGGACATGGGGATGAAACACTAATGTGTGTGCCTATCATATATGAGGAAATCAGTTCGTTTAAAATGTTCTTGGTCTTCAGCTTTATTTTTAGTACATGACAAAAGTTATTTGGGGTGAGAAATGTCTCAATTTCAGCAAAGCAAGGTTTGCAAAGTGAAACAAGCAAACAAGCAAGCAAACAAACAAGAAAACAATGTGGCTGAATGTACTTATAATCCTAGTTTTGGACAGACAGAATTAGAATGTCCCTAAGTATGAAGCCTGTCAAATCAAGTGAGTTCCAGAATGCTAAGAAACACTGTCTCAAAGAACACAGAGGATAGAACCTGAACAATGACAGATAAAAGTGACACCTTTCTTCTGTCTGTACAGAGGCACTCAAGCATGGACAAATACCCAGGTACACACAAACTCATAACATTATTATCAAAAGTTTCTACTAAAATACAAAATTAACCACTTTTAGTATTTTGACTATGAATCATACTTCATGTGATTACCACAGAGTTAAGTAGTGAGTAAATGTGAGACTCCAAACTAAAATCTCCAAGATTGTCCCACATCCATCACTAGTGGATCACGGACCTAGCCTTCCTTTCCCAGTCTGCTTCGTTTTATGTTTTAGTTCTCTTTTCTTCTTATTTAACCTAAGCAAATAACTCATTAGTGATGCATTCTGAGAGCTAAAAGAGTCAAGTGAGAACCCATTTTTATGGAGTATTTGTGCTTTTTAATGAAAAATCATTCTTACCAATTGGTAAAATATTCTACTAAATCACAAATACAATTAAGAGCTTGAAATTTTACAAACAGATATTTTGCTAAAGAGTCACAGAAATGTTCAAAATGTAATGACTGTGTATATAGGAGTCTTGTAACCAAAGGTGAACATAAAAGTGACTATTATTCCTGGGAAATCTATGACAAGTAATTTGTTGTTAATAATTTGATAACTTCTGTCTATTTTGTTTCCATTTTAAAAGGAACCAAGGGCTACAGAGTGAGTTCCAGGACAGCCAGGACTACACAGAGAAACCCTGTCTTGAAAAAACCAACAACAACAACAAGAAAAAAGAGTGTTGTGAAATTTTTATTTAATGTTTGGAAGATCTTGGGTTTTGTGTTTGTTTTTTTTCTTCCTTTCTTCCTTTTTTTTTTCTTTCTTTTTTTATTTTTTTT
>NW_022196903.1:69426710-69427735 GCF_008632895.1 Mastomys coucha | reverse complement strand
GAATGTGCCCCAAGTGAGGACCAAGGAGGAAAGTATGTTATGTATCCCATAGCTGTGAGCGGTGACCATGAGAATAATAAGATGTTTTCAAACTGCAGTAAACAGTCCATCTTCAAGACCATAGAAAGTAAGGCTCAAGAGTGCTTCCAGGAGCGCAGCAACAAGGTGTGTGGCAACTCCAGGGTGGATGAAGGAGAGGAGTGTGACCCAGGTATCATGTACCTGAACAACGACACCTGCTGCAATAGTGACTACACACTGAAGCCAGGTGTGCAGTGCAATGATAGGAACAGTCCTTGCTGTAAAAACTGTCAGTTTGAGACGGCCCAGAAGAAGTGCCAGGAGGCTATTAATGCTACTTGCAAAGGAGTATCTTACTGCACAGGGAATAGCAGTGAGTGCCCCCCACCAGAAAATGCTGAAGATGACACTGTGTGCTTGGACCTTGGCAAGTGCGAGGCTGGGAAATGCATCCCTTTCTGCAAGAGAGAGCAGGAGCTGGAGTCCTGCGCATGTGTTGACACTGACAACTCGTGCAAGGTGTGCTGCAGGAACCTTTCTGGCCCCTGTGTGCCTTACGTCGATGCAGAGCAAAAGAACTTATTTTTGAGGAAAGAGAAGCCCTGTACAGTAGGATTTTGTGACATGAATGGCAAATGTGAGAAAGAGTACAAGACGTAATTGAGCGATTTTGGGATTTCATTGACCAGCTGAGCATCAACACTTTTGGGAAGTTTCTGGCAGATAACATCGTTGGGTCTGTTCTGGTTTTCTCCTTGATATTTTGGATTCCTTTCAGCATTCTTGTCCACTGTGTGGATAAGAAACTGGACAAGCAGTATGAGTCCCTGTCTCTGTTTCATCCCAGTAACATAGAGATGCTGAGCAGCATGGATTCAGCATCTGTTCGCATTATCAAGCCCTTCCCTGCACCTCAGACTCCAGGTCGTCTGCAGGCCCTGCAGCCAGCTGCCATGATGCCGCCAGTATCTGCGGCTCCAAAGCTGGACCACCAGAGAATGGAC
>NW_022196903.1:69419133-69425651 GCF_008632895.1 Mastomys coucha | reverse complement strand
TTTAGTAGTCATGATAGTCTCATAGATACACTTTGAGGATTTGCTATAAGGTGAATGGGGTGTGTGGGGGTGTATGTATGAATGAGACAGTTGGCAGAATATAAGAAAACCATTTTTATAAAATTGTGACTTTTTAAACCAAAAAAAAAATAAATAAAAATAAAAATAAAAGGAACCAAGGGTATGAAATAAAGTGAGTTGTCTCCCAGCACCTAGATGATGGTTCATAGCTGCATGGGACACCAATCCTGGATATCTAATGCCCTCTTGTAGCTTCTGTGGACTATAATACATAAATAAGCTTGTGGACAAACACATACTCACAAATATTAATTAAAAACTTCAAGAATTTAGTTGATGTTTGTACAGTAAAGAATACCTACCCAAGTTACAAATTGTAGCAAATAACAGGAAAAAGATTTTTTGGCAAATAATCTTTATAGAATTTTTCAGGAAATGTTTGTGTCTATTTTCAAATGTTTTTGTACAATGTTTTATTTTATAAAATTTGTTAAATTTAAATTTACTAAGTGCATTTATTAATGAAATATATGTCTGTGTTTGTGGGAATATATATATATATATATATATATAGAAATATGTATTATATGTTGCTATATGCTTAACATATTTTTTTTATTGTTTCAACTTCTGTCCATCGTGAGGTTTAATATGCTTAGATAAAGTGAAAACAATTAGCAAGAAAGATCAATAAATGAGTAACCTTAAACTGTTTAAACTATGAAGAGTCTCACCCTAATGATGGTAAGGTCCATAATAATAGTGGCTTACAACTTACTTGTGTCCTTATCACAAGAAGTATAGACTACCTGCATGCATTCCTATGCAAACAACAGAGGATAAAATTTATTTCTGCTAAGTGCTGAACTCTGAAAAATGGTTGGGAAAGTATCTAGTGGTTCCCACATCTCTGCACTAAAGGTTGTGAAATAGACATCATATTAGTTCTTTGACTGAACATATCTAACAGTTCTTATATTTTTGGTTGTGAGCCTAGCCTTTAACGGCTGAGCCATCTCTCCAGCCCATAACAGTTCTTAAAGAACTAAATGGATGGTATGTCTAAGATAAAATTGAAGGAATGTAATATTGATGCAGGCAGGCAATCCTATGTCTACTCCATATAGCACTCTGTATAGAAGACAATTGGCATGAAGTGTCATACGAAAGTGGATAAGGACAAAAAAGGGCACAATGGCATTTGACTCCAAAGAAATGAAGTTTACTCTATTAGTTACTGTTCTGTTATTTTGCTGAAACAGCAAGACCAAGACAGCTTATAAAGGCAGCCTTTACTTGACAGTCTTCTTATAGTTTCAAAGATTAATTCATGATCATCATGAGAAGGGTGTAGATCCAGTAGGCATGCATGTCACCTGAAATGTAAAAGAAAGCTTTCATGCTGATCTGTAGGTAGGAGGTAGAGGGATTATGTGAGAGTTGGCCTCACATGTTATTTTGAAACTTCAAAACCAAGTACTGCAACAGAGTCTTCAAAAAGGCCATACTTCCTCCAACAAAGCCCATCAAATGGGAATAGACTTTCAAATATCTAAGCCTATACGGCTCATTTGTATTCAAACCCTCACAGATCTGAATCTTGATTTTTAAACAAGGGGACCCTCCAAAGGAAATTAGACAGCTCTGAAAAATAAGCATGATTTATTTTGATTTTCCATTTTTATTATGACTAAACTCATTTGTCACTGAAACTTACAAGCTGCTAGAAAATAAATCTCTCTCAGAACTAACACTGAGAACATTGCAATTATCTTTTCTTATTAATTAATTTATTTATTCATTTTATGCTCCGATACTCTCTTCTTATCTCCTTCCAGTCTCCCACACACACATAGCTCATCCACCCATTACCGCCCTGCCTCTTCTTCTCTAAGAAGTGGGAATTTTCATGGATATCATCCCACCCTGGCACATCAAGTCACTGCAGGACAAGGCACATTCTCTCTCATTGAGGCAAGACAAGTAGCCAAGTTAATGTAATGGGATCCACAGGCAGGCAACAGGTTCAGGGACAGGCCTAATCCAATTCTTGGGTGACAGGCATGAATATCAAGCCTCATTCTGCTACATCTGTACAGAGGACCTAAGTCCATTCTATACTCACTTTTTGGTTAGTGTATCAACATTTGGAAGTCCTCAAGGATCCAATTAGTGGACACTTTTGGTCTATTCATGGAATCCCTATCCTCTTCAGGTTCCTTAACCCTCCCCCAAAGTCTTCCACGAGAATTCTCCAGAGCTTCAGCTAATATTTGGCTCTGTGTCTCTGCATTGTTTCCATCAGGTACTGGGTAACGCCTCTCAGAGGACAAATTGTTTTTAGGCTCCTATTTTCATGCATAACATCATGGATTGGTTCTTATCCACAAGGTGGGTCTTAATTTTGGCCAATGACTTGCCATTTCCTCAGTCGCTGATTCATCTTTACCAATGCACATTAAGTAGGTAGGACACATGTTGGGTCAAAGGTTTGTGGGTAGGTTTTTATAATTATCTCTCCCCTGGGAGTTCTGCCTGGCTACAGGCAGTAGTCACTTTAGGCTACATCTCCCTACCAACAGGAGCCTCAACTAACCTAAATAACCTAATTAAAGATGGGGTACAGAGATCAACAGAGAATTCTCAAGACAGGAATCTTGAATGACCAAGAAGCACTTAAAGAAGTGTTCAAAGTCCTTAGTCATCAGAAAAATGCAAATCAAAATGATGTTTAGAATCTACCTTAAATATATCAGAATGCTTAAGATCATAACTCAAGTGGCAGTACATACAGGCAAGGATATAGAGCAAAAGGAACACTCATTCATTCCTTTGAGGGGATGCAAACTTGTATAACCACTCTGGAAATCAATTTGGAAATTTCTGAGAAACTTGTGAATAGTTCTACCTCAAGACCCAGTTATACCTCTCTTGAACATATAGCCAAACTATGCTCTACCATCCTATAAGGACACATGCTCATCTAGGTTTATAATAGCCTTACTTGTAATAGCCAGAAATAGGAAACAATCCAGATGTCTCTAAACTTAAAGAATGGATAAAGAAAATGTGGTTTATTTATACAATGGGATACTACTTAGCTACTAAAAACAAGGCCATCATGAAAATTTTAGGCAAGTGGATGGAACTAGAAAATACCTTCCTGAGTTGAGGCAACCCAGACCTAAAAGAACATGCAAGATATGTACTCCCATATAAGTAGATAATAGACATAAAGTAGAGAATAATCATACTACAATCCACCGATCCAACTAAGCCAAGTAACAAGTAAGGATGCTTAAATTTTATCTCAGAAGGGAAAGTAAAATAGATATCACAGGAAAAGCCCACTGCTCTACCAGGGGCAATGCTCAAACTTGTAGCATTAGGTAAGACCCCACTCAATCTTAGATATCCAACTCATGCTAAGAGCACTCTTAATTACCCCAACAATACCCCTTCTATTCATCCCCATAATTTATTACACTATTTTAAACTCCTGAAGAAACCCATTCTTCTATCAGAGGTCCCACCTATACCCAAAATCCAAGAATACATGCCAGTTCCTAGAACCCCATAGGTCACACTGGCATTTAGGACCTGAGAGGCCGCACAAACACTTAGAACCCCTAGAGGGCTCCTGCTCTATAAGAGTCTGTGGTGCTTCCTAGAATGTACAGGCTCCACCAAGTCTTTGGAATCCCAGAATCCTGGAGGTCACTCCTACACCCAAAAACACAGAAGTCACACAGACTGCCAAAATCACAGCTGAGACATGCTACTAAACACGAGGACCTGCCAGTTATTCTGGCCCAAAGACAGAACAAACAAACAAACAAACAAACAAAAACAAAAACAAACAAAATCAACTAACCAACCAAACAAACTAAACAACAGAAACCAGGGGGGAAAACATTGACCCAAGAAAGATAAACTCAGAAATTGGCACCTAAGCCTATACTTATCCAAAACATAGATACCTAAGTGGTATCTTAAGAACACAATAATCAGGTCTATATGGCGCCATCAGAGCCCAGCTATCCTACTATACCAAGCCCTGTATACTCTAACACAGAAAAATGACAAGAGAATGACCTTAAAATCAATTTTATGAAGATGTTAGAGGACCTAAAAGAGGAAACAAATTAATTTATTAAAGACATGCAGGAAAACACACACAAACACACACACACACATCAAGTTAACTGTAGCGAAACTGAAAGTAATTCCTCCATAATCACAAACAAAACTAGATTATCCACTATCTCCATATCTATTGAAGGAAGTATTTGGAGTTCTAGCAAGAGCAATAATACAACTAAAGTAGACCAATTGGATACAAATGGGAAAGGAAAATGTCAAAGCATGGCTATTTGCTAATGATAATGATACAGATAAACAACACCAAAAATTTTATGAGGAAATTCCTACAGTTGATAAACATCTTCAGCAAAATGACTAGATACAGGATTAACTCAAAAAACTAGTATCTGTCATATATAAAAATGCCAAAAGAACTGAGAAAGAAAGCAGAGAAACAACATTCTTCACAATAGCCCAAAACATTAGAAATTATCATCAATCTCTAATCAAGCAAGACAAGTGAAAGATCTTTATCATGAGAACTTCAAATACTTAAAGGAGGAAATTGAAGAAGATATCAAAAGTTGGAACCTCTCCCTTGAACATGGGCACTTGCTCAAATATATCCTTAGCTTTATTAGTAATAGTCAGAAATTGGAACCAACTTAGATGTTCTTCAATAGAAGAACGGATACAGAAAACATGGTATACTTCTACAGTGGAATATAACTCAGGAGTTAAAAAAATATAACATCATGAAATGCACACTAAAGTGGATGGGTCTAGAAAAAAGTATCACAAGTGATTTAATCAAGACCCAGAAAGATAAACAGCGTATGTTCTCACATATAAGTAGATATTAGCAATGAAATAAATGCTAATCATGCCACAATACCCAGAAAAGAAAGGCTAAGTAACAAGAAATAGCCAAGGAGGAATTTCCTTAGGAGAGGAAATAGATGTCTGTAGACTGAGTGCAGGTAGGGATGGAAATAGTACATCATTTTAGGGGAGGTTAGATGAACAATATTCTAGGAAGGACAATGGGAACTGGGAGCCATGTCAGGGATGAGCTCCACACCTATTACACTGGAAACTCCCAAGAATCTGTGAGGTGAACTAACTAAGACTTCTAGCAGTAGAGGATAAGGAGTCTGAGTGAACCATCTCCTATAACCGGACATGAATTTTGATAAAGGGATTTGAACACCAGCCTGGACATAAAACCTTTGATCTATAATTTGCCCTACCTGTAAAATATGTTGGTATAAAGGTCATACATTAATTGTGGAACTGGACAACCAATAACTGGTTCAGATTTTGACACATGAGAGGAGCAAAAGCACCCTTGATACTGCCTGGAGTGCCAGAAACTAGAAAATGCAAAGCTCACAGACATGGAAAAGAAGCCCCCTGCCCTCCTTGCATACCATGAAATGTCTTTGGGAGACATCTTACCTCCTGTTTTGAGATGTATTTGCTATTATAGAAAGTGCTTTTGTATCACGAACATGTATATTATGCCCTGTTCACGTCCACAAGCTGAGCCATATGTACAAAATCTAGACTGATTTTTTTTTTTTAAAGTCAAGGCTTATTTATTGTTGTGGGGAGATGAGGTGGATTCTTTCGAAGATGCATCATTTATGTCGTCAGTTAAAGTCTTAGTTCATGGTTGCCTTTTTTTACTGCTTCCTTTGGTTATATGAAGAGAAGATAGACTCGGTGGTTTTGAATTTGAAGCTTTAAGATGACTCTTTCACGGCAATAGCAACCATCACCATAATTTTCTGTGAGGAAAATATCCAGTTGTTTGGTGAAGCTTCACCCAAAACTTCTTCAGGTTTAATTTCTCTTTCTCGATCTCCTTAAAGCGGAGGGCTAGAGCTTTCTCTAGGTTTTTAACGTACAGCTGGGTCTTCTTTTCTTCTGCAAGGTTGTTCACAAGGACCGTCTGCGTACATTGGTCGTCTCCATATTTGAACACTAAGCCGCCCCTCTCGCTCATGTTGTAACTGCGGCCAAGCGGGCTTGAGATCGCTCAAGGCAGGGCAGAGAGCAGGGCAGAGGAGGGCAAAGCAGGGCAGAGCACGGCAGAGCACGGCAGAGCACGGCAGAGCACGGCAGAGCAGGGCAGAGCAGGGCAGGACAGCTGCCTGTAAAGTCTCTGTAACAGAGCGTAATAGAAACAGAGCATAATAGAAACAGAGCCTCATGGAATCTTGGTGCTGAGTGACGTCATAGATGTACCTAATCCCCTGGAGATAGAGTTACAGGTTTTTGTAGGCATCTGGCTCATGGTATCAAATCCTCTGAAAGAGTAATCAGTGATTTTGAACACTGAGTCATCCCCCATGAGATTATTTTTTATAGGGAACCTACTATGTGCCAGACATTGGGTCAAGTAGGTGCTT
>NW_022196903.1:69411999-69418396 GCF_008632895.1 Mastomys coucha | reverse complement strand
GCTTGCCCTTCCTTCAGTCTCTGCTCTATAGTTAATCTCTGCAACTCCTTCTGTGGGTATTTGGTTCCTCCTTTTAAGAAGGAATGAAATGCACTTTTATAACCTGGTTTTGAACATCAACACATTTGCAAGGTGATTGACACCATGTTTGCATAAATGCAGTGAGTGTACAGGAAGCTCACTCTTGGAGACAGTACATGTAAATCTGGAGGTGGTTATATACAATAGGGGCCAAAATTAAAAAAAAAAAAATAGCCGGGCAGGGATCGTGCATGCCTTTAATCCCAGCACTTGGGAGGCAGAGGCAGATGGATTTCTGAGTTCAAGGCCAGCTTGGTCTGTAAAGTGAGTTCCAGGACAGTCAGGGCTACACAGAAAAAGCAAAACAAAAACAAACAAACAAAATCACCAAATCTATTAGAAAACAAGTCAATGTGTATAATGCTGAAAGTTGGGGTGCTTTCAGATTTCTCTAGCTACATTTTCTGAATACATGAAAATTCTAGGTTTTTTTGCTCCTTTAAGCATCCCTTTATGCTTCAGTGTGTTCTTCTCATCGTTATTAACTCTGGGATACTACTGGCTCTGCGTGTCTTTCCCTGTGAGGCATCAGTATATGTGAGGAGAGCTACATTCGTTGGAATATTGCTAATGTATTAATTTCATTCCAGTTTGATATATTTTAATTGTTGATACTTAAGTTGTCAGTAGGTATGCTATATTTATGATATATTTTAGCTGAAATTTATATTATTACATGTGGATATGAATATAGATTTGGTTTTTTACAAAAAAAAAGAAAGAAAAAAGAAGCAAACATTATTGTCTAAAATAAAAACAAAAACAAGCTGCATTGATCTACCTTGGGAACAAACTCAGCATCCAGTCCCATAGCCCCAGGAGGAGGCCTCACTCCCAGGCACCCAGGATCCATGGTGAGTAGAAGATATCATCGACTCCAATACCACCAGGAGTAACTGGAAGCAGCAGGATCCATGGACACAGGAACCCCACTCGATCTGTGTCTCCGGTTCCTTCAAGTCTGTGCTGGTCTCACTTTGGCATGAACTCAGCGGTCCATCCAACAGCCCCCAGAGCTTTGTCTCACCAGGATCTCAGAGTCACAGAGACAGCTTGATACTAGGGAACTCTGACACATTCAGAATATAAGGATCACAGGATCGTAGAATCATAGGATCACAGAGACAGCAGGACTCTGAGGAGTTCTGACTCAACTAGGATTACAGGAAGGAGAGGCTCCAGTCAGATATATGGAGGGGTGGGAGCACTAATTAGATGGTGAGAGTCAAGGTTAAGCAAAAAACAATAGAAATCAAGGTTACTTGGCATCCTCAGAACCCAATTTTCCCACCATAGGATGTCCTGGATACACCATCAAACTGGAAAAGCAAAATTTGAATCTAAAGTCACTTCTCATGATGATGATGAAGGACTTTAAGAAGGACATAAATAACTCCCTTAAAGAAATACAGGAGAAGACAGATAAACAGGAGGAAGCACTTAAAAAACACAAAAATCCCTTAAAGAATTACAGGAAAACACAATAAAAAAGGTGAAGGTATTGAACAAAACCATTCACAATCTAAAACTGGAAATAGAAACAATAAAGAAATCACAATGGGAGACAACCCTGGAGTTAGAAAACCTAGGAAAGAGATCACAAATCATAGATATAAGCATCACCAACAGAATACAAGAGATAGAAGAGAGAATCTCAGGTTCAGAATATACCTTAGAAAACATTGGCAAAACAGTCAAAGAAAATAGAAAGTGCAAAAAGATCCTAACCCAAAACATCCAGGATATCCAGGACACAATGAGAAGAACAAACCTAAGGATAATAGGTAAAAAAGAGAGTGAAGATTCACAATCTAAAGGGCCAGTAAATATCTTCAACAAAATTACAGAAGAAAACTTCCCTAACCTAAAGAAAGGGATATACATGAACATACAAGATGCCTACAGAACTCTAAATAGTTTGGACCAGAAAAGAAATTCCTCCCATTATATAATAATCAAAACACCAAATGCAGAAAACAAAGAAAGAATATTAAAAGCAGTAAGGGGAAAAAGTCAAGTAACATATGAAGGCAGACCTATCAGAATTACACCAGTTATCTCACCAGAGACTATGAAAGCCAGAAGATCTTGGGCAGATGCCATACTTACCCTAAGATAACAAAAAAGCCAACCCAGGCTACTATACCCAGCAAAACTCTCAATTAGCATAGATGGAGAAACAAAGGTATTCCATGATGAAAACCAAGTTTACATAATATCTTTCTAAAAATCGAGCCCTTCAAAGAATAATAAATGTAAAACTCCAACACAAGGAGTGAAACTACACTCTAGAAAAAACAAGAAAGTATTCTTTCAACAAAACTAAAATAAGATAGCCACATGAGCACAATTAAATGTCTAATAACAAAAATAACATGAAGCAACAATTACTTTTCCTTAATATCTCTTAACATCAACAGACTCAATTCCCCGATAAAAAGACATAGACTAACAGACTGGATATATAAACAGAACCCATCATTTTGCAGAATATAGGAAACACATCTCAGTGACTAAGACAGACACTACCTCAGAATAAGAGGATAGAATACAATTCCCCAAGCAAATGGTTCCAAGAAACAAGCTGGAATAGCCCTTCTAATATCAAATAAAATTGACTTTCAATCAAAAGTTATCAAAAAGGATAAGAAAGGAAGGACACTTCATACTGGTCAAAGGAAAAATCTACCAAGATGAAATCTCAATTCTGAACGTCTATGCTACAAATGAAAGGGCACTAACTTTCATAAAGGAAACTTTACTAAAGCTCAAAGCACATATTGCACCACACAATAATAGTGGTAGAATGTAACACCCCACGTTGCAATGGATAGATCATGGAAACAGAAACTAAACAGAGATGCAGTAAAACTCACATAAGTTATGAACCAAGTGGATCTAACAGATATTTATAGAATATTTCATCCTAAAGAAAAAGAATATACTCTGTTCTCAGCATCTCATGGTACTTTCTCAAAAACTGACCATATAATTGGCCACAAAACAAGTCTCAACAGATATAAGAAGACTGAAATAATTCCATGCACCCTATCATATCACCAGGAACCAAGGCTGATCTTAAATTCAAAAAAAAAAAAAAATGAAAAACACACATACATAACAATGCTCTACTCGATAACTTCATCAAGGAAGAAATAAAGAAAGAAATTAAAGACTTTTTAGAATTTAATAAAAAGGGAGACACATCATACCAAAACTTATGGGACACAATGAAAGCAGTGTTAAGAGGAAAACTCATAGCTATATGTGCCTCCAAAAAGAAACTAGAGAGAGCTTACACTACCTACTTGACAGCAGACCTGAAAGCTCTAGAATGAAAAGAAACAAATGCACCCAAGAGGAGTAGACTGCAGGAAATAGTCAAACTCAGGGCTGAAGTCAGCTAAATATAAACAAAAAGAACTATTTAAAGAATCAACGAAACCAGGAGCAGATTCTTAGAGAAAATCAACAAGATAGATGAACACTAAGCTAGATTAACCAAAGGTTATAGAGGCACTACTCAAATTAAAAATAATCACAAATGAAAAGGTAGACATAATAATCGAAGCCATGGAAATTAAAGTATCCTCAGATCCTACTACAAAAATTTATACTCAACTAAACTGGAAAATCTGGATGAAATGGACAATTTTCGAGACACATACAAGGTGCCAAAGTTAAAACAGGATCAGATAAATCATCCAAACAATCCCATGCCCCTAAAGAAGTAGAAGCAGTTATTAATAGTCTCTCAACCAAAAAAAGCACAGGACCTGATGGGTTCAGTGGAGAATTCTCTCAAACCTTTAAAGAAGACATATCAATACTCTTCAAACTGTTCCACAAAATAGAAACAGAAGGTTTACTACCCAATTCATTCTATAAAGCCACAATTACACTTATACCTAAACTACACAAAGACCAAACAAAGAAAGAGAACTTCAGACTAATCTGCCTTATGTACATTGATGCAAAAATACTCAATAAAATTCTTGCCAGCCAAATCCAATAACACATCAAAAAGATCATTAACCACAATCAAGTAGGCTTCATCCCAGGGATGCAGGGATGGTTCAATATAAAGAAATCCATCAACGTTATCCATTACATAAACAAACCCAAAGGAAAAATGATCATTTCATTAGATGCTGAAAGAGTATTTGACAAAATTCAGCATCCCTTCATGTTAAAAGCCTTGGAAAGATCAGAAATTCAAGGCCCACACCTAAACAGAGTAAAAGCAATGTATACAGCAAACCAGTAGCCAACATCAAACTGAATGGAGAGAAATGACACAATCCCACTACAGTCAGAGACTAGACAAGGCTTCCTGTTTGCTTTTCAACATAGTAATTGAAGGTTTAGCTAGGGCAATTAGACAACAAAAGAAGGTCAAAGGGATACAAATTGGAAAGCAAGAAGTCAAAGTATCACTATTTGCAGATGATATGGTCATATACTTGAGACCCCAAAAATTCCACCAGAGAACTCCTAAAGCTGGTAACCAACTTCAGGAAAGTGGCAGGATATAAAATTAACTTAAACAAGTCAGTGGCCTTCCTCTACTCAAAGGATAAACAGACTGAGAAAGAAATTAGGGAAATAATACCCTTCACAACAGTCACAAATAATATTATACACCTTGGTCTGACTTTAACTAAGCAAGTGAAAGATCTGTATGACAAGAACTTCAAGTCTCTGAAGAAAGAAATCGAAGAAGAGCTCAGAAGATGGAAATGTCTCACATGTTCATGATTGGCAGGATTAAGATAGTAAAAAATCGCCATCTTGCCGAAAGCAATCTACAGTTTCAATGCAATCCCCATCAAAACTGCAACTCAATTCTTCAGATACGAAAGAGCAATTTGCAAATTCATCTGGAATAAGAAAAAAATCCAGGATAAGGAAAACTGTTCTCAACAATAAAAGAACTTCTGGGGGAATCACCATCCCAGACCTCAAGCTATATTACAGAGCAATAGTGATGAAAACTACATGGTATTGATACAGAGACAGGCAGGAAGATCAATGGAATAGAATTGAAGACCCAGAAATGAAACCACCCATATATGGTCACTTGATATTTGATAAAGAAGCTAAAACCATCCAATGGAAAAAAGATAGCATTTTCAACAAATGATGCTGGTTCAACTGGAGGTCAGCATGTAGAAGAATGCAAATTGACTCATTCATATCTACTAGTACAAATCTCACATCCAAGTGGAACAAGGACCTCCACATAAAACCAGATACACTGAAACTTATAGAGGAGAAAGTGGGGAAGAGCCTCCAACATATGGGCACAGGGGAAAACTTCCTGAACAGAACACCAATGTCTTGTTTTGTAAGATTAAGAATCCACAAATAGGACCTCATAAAATTGCAAAGCTTCTGTAAGTCAAGGGACACTGCAAGTAAGACAAAAAGGCAACCAACAGATTGGGAAAAGGTCTTTACCAATGTTACATCTAATAGAGGGCTAATATTCAATATATAACAAGAACTCAAAAAGTTAGACTCCAGAGGACCAAATAAGCCTATTAAACTTGGGGTACAGAGCTATACAAAGAATTTCCAACTGAGCAAACTCAAAGGGCTCAGAAACACTTAAAGAAATGTTCAACATTCTTAGTCATCAGGGAAATGCAAATCAAAACAACCTTGAGATTCCACCTCACACCAATCAGAATGGCTAAAATCAAAAACACAGGTGACAACAGATGCTGGGGAGGTTGTGGAGAAAGAGGATCACTCTTTCATTGCTAGTATGCTTGCAAGCTGATACAACCACTATGGAAATCAGTTTGGTGGTTCCTCAGAAAATCGGACTTAGTATTACCTGAGGACCCAGCTATATCACTCCTGGGTATATACCCAGTAGATTCTCCAACATGTAATATGGACACATGCTCAACTATACATAGCAGCCTTATTTATAATAGCTGGGAGCTGGAAAGAACCCAGATGGCCTTCAACAGAGAAATGGATACAGAAAATTTAGACAGTGGAGTACTACCAAGCTATTAAAAATGATGAATTCATCAAATTCTTAGGCAAGTGGATAGAACTAGAAAATATCACTTTGAGTGAGGTAATCCAATCACAAAAGAAAACACAGGGTATGCACTTACTGATAAGTGGATATTAGCCCAAAAGCTCCAAATATCCAGGCTATAATTCAGACTACATGAAGCTCAATAAGAAGTAAGACCAAAGTGTCGGTGATTTAGTCCTTCTTAGAAGGAGAACAAAATACTCACAGGAGCAAATATGGAGATAAAATGTAGAGCAGAGACTAAAGGAAAGGCCACCC
>NW_022196903.1:69408765-69411949 GCF_008632895.1 Mastomys coucha | reverse complement strand
CTGGGGATTCATCCCATATACAGTTACCAAACCCAGACACTATTGTGGATGCCAAGAAGTACATGCTGGAAAGGAGCCTGGAATGGCTGTCTCCCAAGAGACCCTGACAAAGCCTTACAAATACAGAGGCAGATATTAGCAGCCAACCATTGGACTCAGCATGGGGTCCCTAAAAGAGTACTTAGAGAACTGATTGAAGGAGTTGAAGTGTTTTGCAACACCATGGTAAGAACAAAAAATCAATCCACCAGACACCCCAAAACTCTCAGGAACTAAGCCATCAACAAAGGTCCAGCTCCAGTACACATTGCTCCAGCTGCATACATAGCAGAGGATGGCCTTGTCATACACCAATGGAAGGAGAGGTCCTTGTTCCTAGGAAGATTCTCTAGAGGCCCCAGTATAGGGGAACTGAGGGCAGGGAGGTGGGAATGGGTGTGTGTGTGAAGGAACACCCTCATAGAAGCAGTGGGAGGGAGGATGTGATAGGGTGTTTCCAGGAGGGAGGAAAGTTGGAAAAGGGGATAACATTTGAAATGTAAATAAAGAAAATATCCCATAAAAAAACAAGTAAAATTTAATGAAATTATTCCTAATGATAGTCTATTATACTCATAGACAGGATCCAAGCATAATCATTATTAGAGAAGTTTCATTCTACAAAGAATATAAACATATGCAGAGACCCAAAGGCAAATGCTAGGCCAATCTAGGGGAATCTTACGGAAGATGGAAAGGAAAGACCCATAGGAGTCAAGGAAACTACAAGAAAACTCACAAAATGAACAAACAAACCTGAGGCCATATGGGGTCACAGAGACTGAATCAACAATCAGGGAGCTTTCAAGGGTCTTATCTTAGCACTTTGCATATATGTAGTTTGGGCTTCCTGTTGTATTCGTATTCCTACCAGTGGGAGAAAGACTGTCTGTGAATTTTTGCCTGCTTTTGTGTTCCTTTCTCTCCTTTTGTCTTTTTCAGTCTTCCTATGAGGAGAGATGCCTAGTCTTATGGCACGTTGATATCTTTTTTGAATATTCATCTAATCCTTGCTTGAATGAAATGGATAAGATTTGGATGGAAAGGAGAGGTGGAGCAGAAACTGAGTTTGGGATATAACATATTAGAGAAGAATAAATTAGTAGAAATGAATATATAATATAAAAAAAGAAATTCAAGATAGAGTAATGTAGATTTACCCAATATTATTATTAATCTTTCATGCCTAATAGATAAGATAATGCACAGATCACTTTATCCAACTATAATAGCAATTCACTCCTCCAAAATTCAGATAGGGCATTTTCCTAAATGAAAACAAAAATTTAACTTCAGTAAATGCTTTGGAAAGACAAAAATCATACAATACATTCTTTATGACCACAAGTTAGAACTGGAAACTAATGCGAGACATAAAATTGAAACTTCATGAAGATATGGAAATAAAACAAACAAATACTAACAAATCACCTTCTCAATACACCAATATAACAATGAAAATTTCCTTTATTTATAGAATATGTCTATAGGTTAAAAATAAATTTGTGGCACTAAATATTTACAACACAGTGGAATGAGATGGAAGGATAGAGTAAAGGAGGGAATCTTGAGAATGATAACTAATACTAAATGCCTTTTGTAAAACTACATGGAAACTTCTTACTATAGACATTCATAAAATACAGACATATATAAAATCAATTTAAATGGAATCAACAAATAATAGGACAATTCTTTACTTTGACATCCTCTACAACTAAGTAATTATTCTATGATCCAGAATGGCTTAAATCTTGCTGACTTGTTATCCAAAGTGGTCACATAGATGCCTCCAAGCATTATAGGCTAAGACAATTATATCCCACAACCTGATTGTAAGGCTATATTGTTGAAGACATGCTTACTTATGTCATCAAACATGGAGAGTTAGAGATGGTTCTTAGCTAAGAACTTCACATCTACTGGCAAGTGTTCCTGATATTGAGAAGTACTCTGAACACTACTGGAGGAAAAAGACAATCATCAATATTACACAGTAGCAAACGCTAAGACCTACAGCAGTGGCATGCCTGTAAGATACAGTAGTGCAATGGCAGCAAAAATGTTATGGGAGTGACCAATATATTCTTGATTAGATTTAGGTCCTTAATGAATGGAATCCATAACCAATACTACCAAATGGCCAAGTATCTGAATCAAAGTAGGTCATGAGCCCTAGGGAAAGGCCTAGTACTAGTTCCTACTAAAGAAATATAGCAATAAAATTACTCCTAATGACATATTGCTGTGTCACTCAACTCTCATCAAAGAAGCTCTTCTTACACCTTATAGGAAATAACATAGTAAACCACAACTGGACAGTTTGCTAAGTGAAAGACTACAGAGCATACAGTTCTGAATGGGTTGCCTTTCTCAAACTCTTTAATTCAAGACTGAGAAAGTATGTGGGAGAGTGAGAGATGGTGGTTAACTCTAAAGACACCTTTCAGATACAGTAGGATCGATGCACATATGAATTTACATAAAGCATGAAGACATGCATAATAACTGTACAAGTTCACCTCCCCTCCCCACAAAATGGACAACAGTGAGAAGGAGTAGACACAAAGTCCCATAGCTAACCACAGGTTCTTTCAAATAATGCTAGATGATAATGGAAAATTCGGTTTTCTCCAATGTTGTCTCAGTGGGTGTATCATTCATACTTCAAGAGAGACTTCATTCCTAGAAGTAGCTGGCTAACACAAAATGAACTTCATGGGAGTTTTTTGTTTTTGTTGTTTGTGTGTTGGCTTTGTCTTTTGTTTTTGTATTTTAGTTTTGTTTTATTTTTATTGGCTGCTTTGAGGGATTTGTTGTTGTTGTTGTTGTTTTGGTTTGAAATAAAAAGAGAAAGAACATGAATCTAGGTGTGTAGGGTTGGAGGATCTCTCAGGATGGGGATAGGAAAGTATACTAAAGAAATATATTTTATTTAAAAAATTTAAATTAAAACATGACAAAAACTACACGTAAAAATAGGAAAACATTTTCACACAAACTTTATTGAACACTGTACTCTTTTTTTTTTTAAAGTCACATGTGTTCATTTTTGTATGCTCCTAATTGCTAGTGTTTGAAATTTACTGATTTTGTTGATCCTTGATCTTGTTTGTTTGAGGCAGGATCTTTTAAATATATATAT
>NW_022196903.1:69406382-69407703 GCF_008632895.1 Mastomys coucha | reverse complement strand
TATTTTGTTCCCCCTTTTAAGAAGGAACTAAGTATCCTCACTTTGGTCTTCCTTCTTCTTGAGTTTCTATTGGTTTGTGGTTTGTACTTGTGTATTCCGATCTTCTAGGCTAATATCCACTTATCAGAGAATACATACCATGTGTGTTCTTTTGTGATTGGGTTACCTCACTCAGGATGATATTCTCCAGGTCCATCCATTTCCCCAAGAATTTTATAACTTCATTGTTTATAATAGGTGAGTAGAACTCTATTGTGTAGATGTACCATATTTTCTATATCCATTCCTCTGTTGAGGGACATCTGGGTTGTTTCCAGTTTCTGGCTATTATAAATAAGACTTCCATGAACATAGTGGAGCATGTGTCCTTATTCCATGTTGGAGCATCTTTTGGGTATATGCCCAGGAGTGGTATAGCTGGGTCCTCTGGTTGTACTATGTCCAATTTCTGGAGGAACCGCCAAACTGATTTCCAAAGTGGTTGTACTAGCTTGCAATTCACCAGCAATGAAGTAATGTTCCTCCTTCTCCACAACCTCTTCACCATCTGCTGTCACCTGATATTTTATCCTAGCCATTCTGACTGGTGTGAGGTGGAATCTCAAAGTTCTTTTGATTTGCATTTCCCTGATGATTAAGGATATTGAACATTTCTTTAGGTGCTTCTCAGTCTTTCAATATTCATCAGTTGAGAATTCTTTATTTAGCTCTCTACCCCATTTTTTAATAGGGTTATTGGTTTCTCTGGAGTCTAACTTCTTGAGTTCTTTGTATATATTGAATATTAGCCCTCTATCAGATATAGGATTGGTAAAGATCTTTTCCCAATTTGTTGGTTGCCATTTTGTCCTATTGACAGTGTCTTTTGCCTTACATAAGCTTTGCAATTTTATGAAGTTCCATTTGTCGATTCTTGATCTTACAGCATAAGCTATTGCTATTCTGTTCAGGAAATTTTCCCCTTTGCCTATGTGTTCGAAGCTCTTCCCAACTTTCTTTTCTATTAGATTCAGTGTATCTGGTTTTATTTGGAGGTCCTTGATCCACTTGGTCTTGAGCTTTGTACAAGGAGATAGGAATGGATCAATTAGCCTTCTTCTACATCTTAACCTCCAGTTCAGCCAGCACCATTTGTTGAAAATGCTGTCTTTTTTCCACTGGATGGTTTTAGCTCCTTTGTCAAAGATCAAGTGGCCATAGGTTTGTGGGTTCATTTCTGGGTCTTCAATTTTATTCCATTGATCTACTTGCCTGTCACTGTACCAATCTCATGCAGTTTTTATCACAATTGCTTTGTAGTACAGCTTAAGGTCTGGGATGG
>NW_022196903.1:69399015-69406372 GCF_008632895.1 Mastomys coucha | reverse complement strand
GAATTGAGTTGGAATTTTAATGGGGATTGCATTGAATCTGTAGATTACTTTCGGCAAGATGGCCATCAGTATTCTTTTACACACACACACACACACACACACACACACACACACACACACACATATATTTAATGCATTTGGAGACTTACCTCATAGGAGACATTTTAACATACTATAAGATATGACACCTTTTTCTTCTAGCACCAGCTTGCAAAAGTATTAGAATATAGTTTACATTATACTACTGAAATTAAATCAGACATGTGCCAAGTATTCTAGTTGATTCTATTTATTTTTTACAGATGATTTTGCCTTTATGGCCAGCAAGTCATTTGCAGTTTGGCTTCCTTCCTAATGGTCACCCCTGTACCTCCCTTGTTACTTATCATGTCTATGATGTCATTTTAAACAGTGATAGCTATTTACCTACAGTGATTTGGTTGATTATGAAGTGCTTTAGTATGACTCCTGCAATTTATCTTTTGTTTTCTTATGGTATTTATTATTTAGGCACTTTTATTTCAAACCTTTAAATCTGGAAATATTATTATTACTCCCATAATTAGATGACTAATGTTCACACAGGCATTTTACTGTATGTATTTCCCACATTTTTTTTTCTGTTGAGCAAATCATCTGTTTAGATAACAACCTGGAGTTCTATTCTTAGCTTAGTCTAATCTGTAAATACTGTCTTATTTCTTATTAAATTTTATTATATTTTTATTTGATTGTTCTATTATGATTAACTAATATGTTATTATACTTACACTCACCCACAAGCTAGGTACCAAAGAATCTTCATTAGGGTCTTAATAATAGGCCCTGTTATCAAACAATTAGCTACTTTTATATTATAATTTTATATTTAATTTATGTACAAATTATATATGCCATGTATATAGTTATCAACATAAAATATTATACAAGAAATCTAAACAGTGAATGTTTTCTTTTCATCCATTCTATTCATCCTTTTTCCTATGGTAATCTTAGAATGAAGAAACAAAATGCAGAGCTGGAAGAAACAGTTTCTAGAAATTAGTTCCACCCCTGTATTGAATTGTTTGCCCTGATAAACTATTGCAAAATCATGGCCATAGTTTTCATTATAAACCATCAAATTTTAAAATAATAATGCACTAGCTCTGTTGACAAAGACAACAAAATGTCTTTGTCTACTTAGTCATGAGATCAGTCAGAGACCTTAACCAGTCTCAAAAATTAGACTCAAATAACTAAGGAAACTGCATCTGTATCTTGGTTACTATGTCTCCCTATGTGTTTATTCAGGATTTCTGTTTGTGGATAAGTTGTCTTATCTACATCTAAAAATAAGGTGCTAAGGAAAACATATATTACTCTATAAGGAAAGCCTGCAACCTCAAAAACACCAGCTTCATAAGATTATCCTTTTTACATTGTACATAGATATTACTATTTGGATCCTTTTTGGAAGATCCTAGGAAGAAATTCTCTAAAAGAGAGCCATGGTGTGGCTTGTTAAGAGTTGCCTATCCTTCTAAATGTGCTATCCAGCACATAAGTATTCATAAACTTGATTCTCTCCTCTTCTTTAGTTTCTTTGGAATGATTATTCCACTGTGCTTGATATATGAACTTCTTAAATTATATCCTACAATAAATACAAAAATAAAGTAATATTCACTTTATTTTAAGATTCTTTTGAATTTATAATATTTATTTATAAACATACTTCAATTTTGCTTAATATGTGTCCAAATGTATGCGTGTTTCTTTGTGTGTATTTGTTCCATTTGTTTTATCCAACAGTATTTATTTTGAATATATTGAATTATAATGAACAGAGATGGTACTTTTTCAATCATACCTTTAAAGTGTAGTCTGTCTTTATTCTGTGAAGACAACCTTGATTAACATTTAAGATACATGGAGAATCCTGTACTGCAAAAAAATACTACTTAGAAGTATAGAAGTACATTTTCATAAAACATGACTTGTAGCTAAGAAATTAATGAGAAAGAAATGAAACTTCAGAAGAAATAAAATGCAGTATAAATGAGTACATTGGTTTAATTTTAAATCAGCAACTAAGACTGAGAATATATTTACATATATAGTAGTTCACATTTTCCAAGTAATGAAGGTTATCAGTTATCAGATTTTTTTTATTTTCTCCAAGTTTTTTCAATGTTTTTTCATGTTTTTATCTATTTGCATATTATTCAAAAAAGAAAATAAAAATGCATCTAAATTTTGTATTATATATTCTTGATGAGCTAAATTTAGAACACCTGTTAATTTTCAACCACATAATTACTTGTTTATTTTTGAGATTCTCCCATATTTCTTCTAAATTAATTGAACTGCAATAATTTTCTTTTCCACCAATAGTGTAGAAAATACTTTTCTCTATATTCTTGACAATATTGTTTTCTTTTACTATTAATAATACTTATTTTAACAAATGTGAGATTATATCAAATTTTGGTCCAATATACATTGTCTTGATGATGACAAAAAGGATATCTGATATTTTTTATGTATCTGTTGTTCATTTCTTTCTCTACTTTGTAGAAGTATCTGTACAGATATTTTTTCCATACTTTAATTAGGTTATTTACATTCATATTAATGAGTAGACTAATGTTTTTAGATATGCATTTTAATTAATTATTTTATATTGCTCCCTCTTTCTATCCCCCCTACCAGAGTTCCTCCACCATGTTCCTTCCCCTTTACCTCTGAGAGGCTGCCCCACCACCCCCAGCCAGGCATCTCTCCTCCCTGGAGCATCAAATCTCTAGAAGATTAGTCACAACCTCTCTGTGGCCAGACAAGGTAATCCTCTGCTACATATGTGATGGGGTGGAGGGGCTCAGAACAGCCTTTGAATGCTCTTTGTTTGGTGGCTTAGTCTCTGGGAGCTCCCATGGATATAGGTTAGTTTACATTGTTAATCTTCCTATGGGTTGCCTTTCCCTTCAGTTCCTTCAATTCTTCTCCTACATCTTCCATAGGAATCCTCAACCTTAGTCCAATGGTTGGCTGTAAGTATCTTTATCTTTAACAAAGAAGCCAAAACCATATAGTAAAAAACAAACAAACAAACAAACAAGCAATTCATCTGACTGGAGGTCTGTTTGTAGAAGAATCCACAAAGATCAAGTCAAAATGGATCAAGGACTTGAATATAAAACCACTAAATCTAATAGGAAAGAAAGTACAAAATAACCTCGAATGGATTAGCACAAGGGAAATTTTTGTATATTTTAATGTTAACTTATTATCAAAATACAGTTTACATAGGACAGACTGAAAAGAGAAGACAGAGAGTTTGATGGGAGAATGGAAGGGTGGTAAAGAAGTAATTGTGTTTTAAGTAAAATATATTTTTAAATTTAAGCATATGGTTTTCATGTACTTTCTCACTGTATATGGTATCCCTTTATTGTGTTTACTTCCTTTGCTGTATTGGAAAATTTTAGTTTGGCAAAATTTCATTTAACTTTTTATTTTGATGCCTATGTTATCAGTTTAACATTTCAATTATATTACAAATATCTTTACATGCAACTTGTCTGATACATTTAATGTTCACTTTGAAACATGCAAAATGGATCAAGGACAGAGCAGTGCATACATGATTTGTATGCTTATTAAAAATATAAAGGATTTGGTTTGTTAAGTTTATAATTAAAATTAAAGGATATTGAAGATAATGAACCATCTAATAAATTTTAGTGAATTAATGAAATAGTCAAAAATCCTACACAGACTTTGAGGAAGAAAATAGCATCAAGAAGATCCATGAAATATCAGGTATCCTGGCTTCTATTGTAGTAGGTTTTTATAAATTCTTTCTTGTGAGTTATTTCTAACTACACTTCTTCCTCTACCCTGTTTTTCTGTCACCTACTGCATTTCAGCTTTCCTTCTTTATTATTTTTCTTTTCTTTACTTTCTTTGAAATGTTCTCTATGGTCCATTTCCAGTTTTATAAATTCTAGTTCTCCATTTAAGTATACATATCTAAATATTCCGGGATCACAACCAATTGTGAGAGAGAACATACAGTGTTCTTGGTCTGCATTACCTCACTCATAATAATTACATTCATGCTCATCCATTTGCATGTGACTTTCATAATTTTATGTTCACATCTGAATATAGCAGAACTGAACATAGATTATCAGACATTTTTGTAGTAGGATATAGCGTTCCTTGGGAATATGCAATGTGTTATTACAAGGTCCTATGACAGATCTCTTTCTAGATTCCACTTTGAAAGTTAATCTCTTTGTACATAAACAGTAAATTAAGGACAAAAGACTTATAGACAACTTGGATAATTCTTGAAAGGGTTTGGTTCAGTGAACTTAGAATAAATATATTAGAAAATATAAATAAACATATTGTTAAAATATTAAATTTGATAATTTTTGTAAAATGTAAGGGCAAGGGCAGTATTAAGAACACACAGTATTTGAGAGTTTGGTATAGAGTGAAAAGGATAGATGGGAAATATGTAATTAATTAAAAGTAAAATAAAGGGGTAATTGTTTATGTCAGTTCCATGGATCTAAGAGAAAATTAGTGCTTCAGTGTCTGAAAATATACTTGGGATATTATAAAAAAAGTTGATGCCTAACTTAAAAAAATGCCTTGAATAGGCATATATCACATTCACTTGTGAAAGTGTTAAGAAAAATACATAATTATCCCAATGTGAATAATTTCTTAGGATTATTAAATGAATTTTTGAATAAAGAATTGAAAATAAGATTAGAGAAAAGTTCATTTGGATGTTCACTATAGTTTTGATATGAGGCAAAACATTGAGTAACACAGAATATGATGAATGTTTATGGAACATTGTCAGTGAGGAGTATTGTTATGGAAGCTCCATGCTGTAATTCATTATGAAATGACTGTGCATATATTCATGTTTGTGAAATTCATAGTGGAAGTTAAGTACATATCATGTTAAGTTCCTTTGTAAAAAATTCAGAAACACGTATAGAGAATAGTTATCATACACCAGACTCACTGATTTCTATATCTATTGAAATTCTTTTTGTTTAGCTCTGTACAATTTTTTATTAGATATTTTCTTACATTTCAAATGTTATCTCCTTTCCTGGTTTTCACTCCGAAAAAAACTCCTATTTCTTACCTTGTCCCCCTGATCACCAACCTAGCCACTCCAGATTTCTGTCCCTGGCATTCCCCTACACTGGGGCATAGAACCTTTACGGGACCAGGGGCCTCTTCTCCCATTGTTGACTGACAAGGCAATTCTCTGCTACATATGCACCTGGAAACATGAGTTCCACCGTGTGTACTCTTTTGTTGGTGCTATATTCCCTGTGAGCTCTGGGGTTACTGATTAGTTCATGTTGTTGTTCCTCCTATGGGGCTGCAAACCCCTTCAGCTCCTTGGGTCCTTTCTCTAGCTCCTTCATTGGGGACCCTATGCTCAGTCCAATGGATGACTGTGAGTCTCCACTTCTGTATTAGCTGGGCACTGGCAGAGCCTCTCAGGAGACAGCTATATCAGGCTACTGTCAGCCAGCATTTGCTGGCATCCACAGTAGTGTCTAGAATTGGTGATTGTATATGCCCAGGTCAGGCAGTCTCTGGATTGTCCTTCCTTCAGTCTCTGTTCCATACTTTGTCTCTTCAACTCCTTTCATGGTTATTTTGCTCCCTCTTTTAAGAAGGATCAAAGAAGCCACGCTTTGGTATTTCTTTTTCTTGAGTTTCTTGTGATTTGTGGATTTTATCTTGGTTACACAGAGCATCTGGACTAATATTCACTTATCAGTGAGTGCATACCACGTGTGTTCTTTTGGAACTGAGTTAACTTATTAAGTATGCTATTCTCCAGATCCATCCATCTTCCTAAGAATTTTATAAATTCATTGTTTTTAATAGCTGAGCAGTACTTTATTGTGTAATTGTATCACATCTTCTGGATCCATTCCTCTGTTGAGGGACATCTGGAATTTTTCCAGCTTCTTGCTAATATAAATAAGGCTACTATGAATATAGTGGAGCATGTGTCCTTATTACATGTTGGACCATCTTCTGTGTATATGCCCAGGAGTGGTGTTGCTGTTTCCTCAGGTAGTGCTATGTCCAATTTTCTGAGGAACTGCCAACCTGTTTTCCAGAGTGGTTGTATCAGCTTGCAATCCCACCAACAATGAAGGATTGTTCCTCTTTCTCCACATCCTTGCCAGGATCTGCTGTCACCTGAGTTTTTGATCCTAACCATTCTGACTGGTATGATATAGAATCTCAGGTTTGTTTTGATTTGCATTTCCGGCATGACTAAGGATGTTGAGCATTTCTTTTGGTGTTTCTCAGCCATTCAGTATTCATCAGTTGAGAATTCTTTATTTAGCTCTGTACCCTATTTTTAATAGGGTTATTTGGTTCTCTGGAGTCTAACTTCTTGAGTTCTTTGTATATATTGGATATTTGCTCTCTATCAGATGTAAGATGGGTAAATATCTTTTCCCAATCTGTTGGATGCCATTTTGTCTTTTTAACAGTGCCCTTTGCTGTACAGAAGCTTTGCAATTTTATGTGGTCCCATTTGTCAATTCTTGATCTTAGAGCATAAGCTAGAGGTGTTCTGTTCAGGAAGCTTTCCCTTGTGCCCATGTGCTCCAGACTCCTCCCCATTTTCTTTTCTATTAATTTCAGTGTATCTGGTTTTATGTGGAGGTCCTTTATCCACTTGGACTTGAGCTTTCTACAAGGAGATAAGAATGGGTCATTTTGAAATTTTCTACATGCTAACCACCAGTTGAGCCAGATGACCTTCAAAGCAGACCCAATACCAATACTCCTCAAACTATTCCACAAAATTTTTTAAAAGAAAATTCAGGGCAAAATGTTTTATATTTACTTTTAGGAAATTATTACCATATAGTGGCCTATAGGAATCTTCAGATTCTTTGAAGCATTATCTTCAAGGCTTCACTCATGTTGGACTTTGACTTCATCAGTATCTTTCAGGACCAAATTAGGAACTGTCAAATGTGGGCAAGTCATAGAAGTATTTATATTTTGTTATTTTTTTGTCCCTTGTGAAATTTGTGCCTTTATTTTTCTTTCTGTCATATAACGTTAAAGTACTGTTTGTCTTGATTTGAGTTCTTCACCTAACTTTTAATTTGATAATTCTGGAAAGTCACAACTAACTCTAGTTTAACTTAGGAAGGGATGGGCTTTAGTAAATCTGACCCAGGCAATCTCTGCTACATGGGTATGTATTCTTACACATAAAAGTAGTTGATGTACCACAATTTCTGTATCCACTCCTCTGTTGAGGGACATATGGGTTGTTTCCAGGTTCTGGCTA
>NW_022196903.1:69388594-69398136 GCF_008632895.1 Mastomys coucha | reverse complement strand
TGTTTTTTGGAGGGGAAACTGGGAATGGAGAAATTCTCATGTAAATAAAGAAAATATCAAAAAAAAAAAGGAGTTGAATTCCTCATAGCATCTAGAGAATAACTCTCCTGATTTTGGGCAATTTGAATTAAATCTTACCTTGACAGATGTATATTGAACAGTTGGTCCAGGACTAATACTGTTGTTTTATGTAGATTAAGGAATATTTAAGAGATAGTACCATGCTTGCAGAAGTATGTCACTGAGGCTGGGTTTAAGGGCAAATAGAATATGATCTCTCTGCTTCCTATTCCTACCTCCATTAAATGGCACTTCCTTCAGTGTTGAATCTATCCTCTTTGAGTGATAAACAAGACATACCTTTTCTTGCTGAAGTTTCTTTTGCAGATGCTAATTTGTAATATAGTAGCAAAGTAACTAACTCAGTCCTCCATCATTGGCATGGCAATATATTAAGAGCACCCTTCATCTGGTATGAGAAGGGTACAGACCTCTGACTTAGAAATTTACAGTAGGCACTCAGGCAGGACTGGGGACAAAGCCTTAAGCTGAGACATTATGGGGAAACAATGTTAATTGCCTATTCCCTATGGTTTGCTTAACCTACAATCTTAAAACCCAGGGCCACTGGGTACAAGTGGAACTGCAAATAGCAGTCATTTAGAAACCCCCTTGAGCAAGACTTATTTATATTCCATTCTGATTTTATTATTACTTTGACCTCATTTGTAAACAAAAACCACTCCCAGCTTTCTACCTCTGCCATAATACATTAAATTGAAACGTTACTAGCAAATCTTAGAGCATATGTGGAGGAGGCAAAGATGTAGTTGAGTGCTTGCATATGGATGAAAAAATTAATTAAAACTGCAGTAGTGTGTCGTTAAAATCTCTCTGACATTAAATCACTGAGACTGTTCCAAAGGAAGGTGAAGGTAAGACATCTTTACTAATTTTTAGATATCTAATGGAACACACAAAGACTTATTCTGTTCCTTTCTCTGGTTCAGATTATTTTGTAAGAGCTCAATAAACACTCTAACTGCCTGCATAAATATTGTTTAGAATATTTTTAAACTATAGATGATCAATGCAAACTGGTTTCTTCAAAATATCTGATGATTAGTTCCATAGTAAGCTCTGGATTCCCTCCCAATTTCCCCATCAAATTCCTGCCAATTCATCACATCTAGGGTCAGTGAAACTCAAAATTCATAGGGAGAGGGAATTGAAGAAAACTAATTACATATGAAAACATTTAGACATTGAATCAGCTCAGAAAATCTGCAGGCATATTGAGAGTATGGGAACAAAAAAAAATCCATGCAAGGAAATTCCAAGTAAATCTGCCAGTAGACAGTCTCACTATGTAGTTGTGTCTGGGAAAGTATGAACCAGAAGAAAAACATGTTTCAAATCCCCCCAAGCATGCTTTCAAAATTTATAGATTGAGGGCCTGAATTACATTGTTCTTACTTTTCAAGACTATTGACTGAAAGGTTAATATTCTGAAATTAATTACAACATATTGTAATGTGTTATACCAATGTTAATAAAGTTTTTATTTAATTAAGGAAAATAGAGATTCTGCTTTTGTCAAATTTACAAATACAATAATTGCAATATGTAGAAAAGAAAAACATAACGAATACCAACCCCAATATCAATTTTATGTACCACTTCTGAAAATTCAGACTAGAAGAATAAGAAGTACAGGTAGGAACTATAGTATAATAAGACTATTTCTTATGAAAAAAATTTTAAAAATAACTAATTCAAGTCAAACAAAGAAACAAAAACTGTAGCAACAACAGGAGATAGACATAATTCCATTGGTTTTCAAATAATATGTTCCCTGTTAAATGATTCAAATCCAGTATTTGTAACTCTGGATGCTTCCTTTTATTCTCTTTGCATTGTTGTCTGTTCCAGCCAGGTATCTGATTACAGAAGTCAGATAGTGAAGAAAATCAACTATTTCTTTTTCTAAATTCATTCATTTATTTATTTACATCCCAAATGCTGCTCCCACCCAGTCTTCGACTCTACAGAGTTCCTCCTTAATCCTCCTCCACTTTTCTTCTGAGAGGGTACATTATTTTTTTTATTAGTTATTTTCTTTATTTACATTTCAAATGCTCTCCCCTTTCCTGCTTTCCCCTCTGAAAAACAAACAAACAAACAAGCAAACAAACAAAACAAAACAAACCCATTCCCTCCCCCCCGACACCTTTCTCACCATCCCAACCTCCCTTGCTTCCTGGCCCTGATATTACCCTACACTGGGACATAGAGCCTTCACAGGACCAAGGGCCTCTCCTCCCATTGATGACCGACTAAGTCATCCTCTGCTACATATGCAGCTGGAGCTATGAGTCCCACCATGTGCACTCTTTGGTTGGTGGTTTAGTCCCTGGAAGCTCTGGGACTACTGGTTAGTTCATATATTTGTTCCACCTGTGGGGCTGCAAACCCTTTTCAGCTCCTTGGGTCCTTTCTCTAGCTCCTTCATTGGGGCCCTGTGCTCAGTACAATGGATTGCTGTGAGCTTCCACTTCTGTATTAGTCGGGTACTGGCAGAGCCTCTCAGGTGACAGCTATAACAGGTTCCTGTCAGCCAGCACTTGCTGGCATCCATAATAATGTCTGGATTTGGTGACTGTATATGGGAAGCATCCCCAGGTCAGGCAGTCATTATTTTTCTTATATATTACATCCCTACAACAGATTCCTCTCTCCACTCCTCCCAGTCTCGATCCTCACTCTGTCATCTCCCCTGTCCTCCAGGTCCACTTCCCCTCCTCCTCCTCCTGCTCCATCTGTTTCCCTTCAAAAAGAAAAAGACAGGCTTCATAGGAACAGCAACAGCACATGGCATAAGACTAAACACGCGCCATTTTCCCAAGGCTTGACAAGGCAATCCTTGTTGAAAATCAGAAGAAAAAGGATCCACACAATAGGCAATAGAGTTGGACACCAACCCCACACACACATACACTCCCACAATTAGGAGTCATCCAACAACACCCAGCAATATAAATGTGTAAATTATATATATATATATACACACAGATATATGATACATACATACACATATATGTATATGTATATGTATATGTATATGTATATGCATATGTTGTGTGTATGTATCATATATGTATGTACATATATATCTGACCTAGCTCAGATTTATACAAGGTCTTTGATTACCCCTTTAGTCTCTGTGATCCCCTGTGAGCCCTGATTACTTGATTCTTTGGGCCATGTTTTTGTGTTTTCTTTGACTCCTCTGGCTCTTTGACTCCTCTGACTTTCTCCCCATCTTCTGCCAGTTTTGCCAGCTTCACCTAGTGTTTGGCTATGGGTCTCTGCATATGCTCCCACCAGTTGCTGGAGGAAGCCTCTCTGGTGATAATTGGGCTAGGCCCTGATCTATAAGTATAGTAGAATGGCATTAGGAGTAATTTCATTGACTGTTTTCCAATTGTGTTTGGTTGTATTCTGGCTCTCAGGCTGTCCAGCCTCTGGTTTCTGCTCATTAGGCAGTACCAAGCATTTATGTTCTCTTGAGAGGGAGCCCATGAGAGAAAAATCACCCTATATTTTTATTTCTTTTAAATGCCAAAATTTATTTAGATGGTTAATGACAAGAATTACCTTGTGGTTTTTTTTCCACTTATTTATATTTTTCTTTCATTTTTTTTCCTCTTCTACAGACACTTCTCAGGCCTGAGCCATTTACTTAATAAATTGTATGACCTTTGATTGTGTTTTCCATTAAAAAAAATAAAATCCATCATGAGCTTCACTCTTAAGAATTACTTTCAAAGTAGCTTTTCATTTCTAACAAAGATGGAAGTTGTGCTACGAAACTACACAAGTCATTTTGATGCTTGCAGCTCTTATTATGTCTAATAAGTATATGTTTGTAACTCAAATTATTTAATGTAGCTTTTGCTTTTCAGATTTAACAAAAGTTACAGACAAGAAAAGATAATTAAATAAGTCATCCGGCTACTGTAGATTTTAATCACTCACCCATGTTCTCATTATTGTATTTGGTTTAGGTGTCCTTCTGCATGGCAGAGAATTCCTGCAATTAAACAGCTTTTCATTTCCGGAGTCCTTTACAAACACCCATTCATTACAGCTGCACATGTAGTTAGTTAATGACTTGAGATTTCCCTGGGGGTTCATGACTTATGATTATTAACAATCTTTCATTCTACTCCAGCATAGAAGGTGACATGCCTGAAAATGCCACCAACAAGTTGTTCACCTTTCCTTTATATTGTAGAGAGAAAACACACTGGCCAAAAGCAACTTTTTGAGGAAAAAGATGGTTAATCAACCCTTCCAGGTATATCATTAAGGGAAGTAAGGACAAAAACTCTAACAGAAACTTGAAGCAGAAACCTGAGAAAATGCTGCTTGTTAGCTTCATCACAGACATGTGTTTAGTAGCTTTATATTATTATTATTATTTTATTATTATTATTATTATTATTATTCATAGTAGTAATAGTAATAACAATAGCAGGGTGAAGAAAAGTAGTAGTATTCCTTCAATATTTTTTGATTATAATATAATTATATCATTTCTCTTTCTTTTCCTCCCTACAACATAACCCATAAATATTTTCTCTCTTTCCAATTAATATCCTTTTTCTTTATTAATTGTTACACACATGCATACCTGCACATATATACATGATATATATATATATATATATTACATACACACATATTTGTATACATACATGTGTATGTATGTATATGTGTATATATTTAGAAAGTTGGGGACAGTACATGGAGGAAAAGGTCAGGCAGAGTCACTGACCTAGGACTTGGATAAACAGGTTCTGGTATAATTAAAAGATAGGACATGGTTTGGGAGTGGCCTTTCAATGAGGCACATGTAGGAAAGGTCCTATTTTAAGCTTAGAGATGGTTTGAGGTGTAGGTCTCTGTGTGAAGTGACTAGGTCAAGGTTCTGTACAGCTGGATATATCAGGGGTTTGCAGACAGTGGAAGTTCAGGCAGATATACTGCCTAGGTGGTACAGAAGGATTTATAGATTCTGGTTCTAGCTTCTTTATACAACCCATGACTACAATCCTAAGAATTGTGCTGCTCACAGTAGGCTGAAGCCTCTTCATCAATTAACAATTAAAGTCATTCCTTATATATGTGTCCATAAGCCAATTGTATCTGGGCAGCCTCCCAATAAATACTGCTCCTCTGATAATTCTTGATTGTATCAAGTTGCTAGGTAATACTAACTAAGACACAGGTTATCTGGATTGGCACATATGTAGTAGTTTAAAAGTCTTTACTACAATTTTCTTTTCTCCATACTTCTGTCCTTCCTTTCTTCCTCATTTCATCTCTTGTTTATTTTATTTATACAATGATAGAAGAAAGTTCAAGGTTTTCTTTCTATTTTTATTTTGGTTTTTGTTTTTGTATTTTTGAGACAGGGTTTCTCTGTGTATCCCTGGCTGTCCTGGAACTCACTCTGTAGACCAGGCTGGCCTGGAACTCAGAAATCCACCTGCCTCTGCCTCCCAAGTGCTGGCATTAAAGGCATGCGCCACCACTGCCCGTAAAGTTTTCTTTCTAATCAATGAAGTGACTATTTGATCTCAGAATGTAAATTGACAGAGAAGACCATTTATTTCTGTCCTGATACATAGCCTACCACTATAAGAACAGAAAAGGAAGCCAGAATTTCAAATCTAGCTATTTATTTCAATGCAATATATTTCCTATCTGTATATTAATCTTATATCAAAAATGACCATTTTACACTGTGTATATATGGACAATAATTGGGATATTCTACAATTTTAAGTTGCTAATTTGAAAATTTCACATAGTGCTCTGTGAAATTTACAAATTAACCACATAGAATTTTACAATATTGTTCATATGACAAGGTAAATTACTATATATTAATAAGGCAGAATCTAAATGATATCATGTAATAGTTTACGGGCATTAAGTGCAACATTTCATAGGTCCTAAGGGGAAAGATATGGCAGTTATAAAATAAATATATACTACGATCTCATGTTAGTATAAATTTCTATGCAAACAACTACATGATTTAAAGTAAAAGTTTAGCCGGGCGGTGGTGGCGCACGCCTTTAATCCCAGCACTTGGGAGGCAGAGGCAGGCGGATTTCTGAGTTCGAGGCCAGCCTGGTCTACAGAGTGAGTTCCAGGTCAGCCAGGGCTACAGAGAAACCCTGTCTCGAAAAACAAAAAACAAACAAACAAACAAAAAAAATAAAGTAAAAGTTTAAAATTTTTCACAAGAAATTAAACTTTATATTTACATTTAAAAATCATGTTTTATAAGAACAAAATGTCTTATTCAAAATTTCCTTTCATGTACTTCTATCTAAGACTATATATCCAAATTTAAATTCCAGTCTTTTATTTATTTCCACACTCATTTTTTTCTACTTTATTTAAATTATATAGTACTTATCTATGTACTTCTTTTGTATGCCAAAATTTATATATATACATATATACATGTATATATATAAATTTATACATATATAAACTTAATATATATACATATATATTAAATATGTGATACTTTAAGAAATTAAAATTAGACAAACTATTTTTGTTGTTTCTTCCTTTTCATTTCCAGAGTTTAGTTTTGTGACTATATTGTCTTATTTCCAGGTGGGGAGGCATACTTCCGCACACCTAGAAATAATGATGTTTGTGAAGATGGGTTGGGCTTTTTACCACACAGTTAAGAAATATACTGACTTATTTTATTTTAATAAAAGGGCTTACTGTAGAAAACAATATTTATGCAAATAACAGAAGTAAGACTTACACATGACCCCTGTTTCCTTGATAAACTAGTCCTGACTGCTCTAAATCCCCTACTCTTTGTTGGTGAATAATTCAGACTTCTTGTACTTTCTGATTAATCAGGAAAACATTTCATCAATCATTCATATATTGCTTTACATTCTTTCCTCTACCAGGTCTCTTATCTATAACTCTCCATACCAGTAGCCACTCATATGAACAACCTCTCCCAAAAAATAGGATCTTCTGAATCAAAGCATCCTCTGCTCTGTTTAACCTGCTCCCTTTCAATTAGCTCACATCCTTTTTCTGGCCTTTTCTAATTTTGTTCCTTTATTTATATGAAAATTATGTAGGACACTCAAATTCCTGCTAAAAAAGATCCCTGATATTTCCTCAAGTAGAGTCATTATCACTCTTCAGTGACAACTAGCCCTGCCTTTAAATATGTTATTATCCAGGAGTTAGGTTCAGATATTGGCATAAGTGACCAAAAAGGGGAAGGGGTTTGAACAAGTTTACACCCTTTAGTCTCATGATGTTTACATAATAGGAGAACACTCCAAGATATATTGAAAAACATACTTACAGAAGAATGCAGTGACCACTGGTGATGTCTATATTGAAATCGAGGCACCTATCCCTTTTTGTATGGAAAAAGAAAAACAAAAACATTGTCTTTTCATCAAAGAAAGAAGGAAAGAAGAGCTAGATAGTGATGGAAATTATTTATCACCTAATTCTTACTGTTGTTTCCATTACAGGATAGAGCAATTGTTCCTCATGGGCATTCAGTGGTGTGGCTGAGCACAATGAGAGCTTGAAAACTCTGCAGACCTGGGCTCATATTTAAATATGTTGAATAAATATAATAAATGGCATAATATTTTTATGCCTTGGGAATTAAATTGAAAGCATTTTATAAGGCTTTAAATTTCATACCATTTTGTGGTACAGTAATACATAACAGTCTTTGCTTTTGAAGATTTAGTTCATATAGACATTAACAAGAATGACCACGTATAATGATGAAAAGGAAGACTTGAACTCAGGCTCACTTGCTCTATACCTATCTTTGTAAGTTAATTAGTCATGTTAAATGAGTTTTAACTTCTTACCATTAAAGATTTCAGTTAAAATGTATAACTCAAAGGTTTAGAGGGAGAATAAATGAAGCAGAAAAGTGATTAATATAATACTTAGCACAAAGTAATGCCTCAATAAATGTTAGCCCTTGATGTTTTGCAAGTGAGAATATTAAGATTCAGAGGGGACACGAAACTCTTTCAAGGTTATACAGGTAGCAAGTAAAGCAATTAGGATTCAAAGCCACATCTCTCTAGCCCAAAACCTGTTCTTTTCCATCACAGCTTGCTGTCTCAAATGAGTGAGATAAATTGAATCTTGATTAATAAATGAAACAGTGCATTTGCTTTTATCATCTTATTGCTCTGGGGAAGGGTTTTCAATCCGTTCTCTTGAGGTGAGGGCGATGAGACCAGCAGGACCTTATGTCTTAGTGATTGCTTCTCCATCTGGCATGATTGAGTAAGGTCCGGAGACTTAGGAAGAAAATCAATTCACTCTCAGCTGCCGCCTTTCTTTCCTTCTTACTTGTGTTTTACAACATCTGCTGCTGCTGTTTCCTTCACACCCTTGGCCCTTAATCATTTTATTTTCCAAGTTAAAATTAAACTCTTCTCTAAGGGTGTTCTCCTGACTCATTGCTAAATAATGCAATACATAATGTCCCACCATGTTCTACTCCGTCCCTGGTGAGTGGACAAAGACAGAGCATATGTGGACATTATGAGACAGAGATGCCAGGAACTGCAAAACTGCCTCCATGGAAGTCGTGAATTGCTCAATACCTTTTATGAATGGAAGTTTTAATCCAGGATATTGGAAATAGGACCCTTTACAATTTGGAAGAGCTTGCTCATCAATCTTGTATCAGTGAATAAAGAATTCAACAAATTGAGCTGAAAAGAACTTTTTCAACCTAGAAGTTGCTATCTCTGGCTACCCAGAGATGCTGACTAAAAAAGATTATCTTAAGTGCATTCAAGTAGCTTCAATTCAATGGGGCTTTGAAAGAATGTAATAATTTGCCTATTGGAATGAAGCACCTTGTAAAATAAAATGAGTCGTAGGTGAAATTATATGTGTATATGTGTGTTTGTGTGTGTGTCTGTATGTGTGTGTATGTGTATGTGTATGTGCAGGTGTACACACACAAATATTACACACACAAATATATATTTGTGTGTGTGCATTAGATAAATTAAAGTATAAAATTTACTATGATTAAATTAATCTTTCCACAGTACACTAAAAGTTGTACATTGTAGAAACTATTAGTGATTATTTCACTTTTACCAGACAGTAATGTGTAGTAATCTACTTTTAAGATACATAATTACTGAACAACTATTTAATATATGAATAAATATACATGCTGTTGAAAGTATGAGAAAAAGCATAGAAGAATTGAATTAAAGAGTTTATATATATATATATATATATGAATAGTAGAGTACTTAAACTCAAGTAAATCAGATATTTTTAAATAAAATACAAATAAAAATTGATGATTTACCCAGCGCATTATTTTTGATACAAGACTAGTTCCTTTATAGGAGCCTGGAAGTGTTGAAATACCAAATACAGAAAGAAAACAGAAATATATATATATATATATA
>NW_022196903.1:69384296-69388584 GCF_008632895.1 Mastomys coucha | reverse complement strand
TATATATATATATATATATACATAAATATGTGTATATTAAATATATATGTTGTGGTAGTTTGAATAAGAATGGCCCCATAGACTCAGGTATTTGATTGTTTGGCCTAGATGGAGTGACTCTCTTAGGAAGTATGGTGTTGTTGGATTTGGTATGGCCTTGTTGGAGGAGTTGTGTCACTTTTGAGGTTAGTTTTAATATCTTATATGCTGAAGCTCTTCTCTGTGTTGCACACAGTCTCCTGCTGACTGCAGATCACAATGTACAAGTCTCAGCTCCTTCTCCAGCACCATATCTGCCTGCATGCTATTATGCTTCTCTCTATGATGATAATGGACTAAACCTCTGAAACTGTAAGTCAGCTTTGGTTAAATGTTTTCCTTAATAAGAATCACCACTGTTATAGTGCCTCTCCATTGCAAAAGAAATCCTAATTAAGACACATTTAGTGTGTTATGAGTTAAATATAACAAACCCTTATTTAGTCTAAATTATTCCTATTACCCAAGCAGAAGACATAGATTTATATTTCTGTACAAAGTATGTATAGTGTGTGTACATGCTATTGCATATAAATCAGGAATATTACTGTTGTGACCTATTATAATGCTATTATAAAACCTTACCACAGGTTTCATAGGCCTTTGGAACTCATCTGCAGGAATGAATATGGCAAGTTTGCTTTTTGAACTACAAACACCATAGAATGCTGTAGAGTATAGTAAATTATTCTGTTTGGAGTTTGAAAGACTGAAATTATGAGAGAACTATGAACAAAAGAGACCAAATAGAGTTTTAAAGAGAAATAATATTATCTAGAACTGATAATAGTTCTATTTGTATTATATTTTGAAAAATGAGATGACTTCATTCTGCTCCCATGAGAACTTGAGTGAGACTAAATAAGGGAACAATAGACTAAACTGTGTAGTAGAGAAAATATCCAGACAACATACCTTCATGATGTAGCAATCTGTATTGCCTATTGCTCTCATTAAGGTCTATAGTGAGCATATTTGACAAGTCAGATCTGAAATCACCTATTATTGTTGAAGGGATTAGTGTCATTACAGAGAAATCTGGCAACATGCTAAGATAATATTCTTCCTAGACTTCTTAGTTTAGTGAAGGTGCAAATTCACTAGAAAGGAGACATCAAAAACTGAGAATGGTATTCTAAAGGACTGGTTTAGGAAAGTGTTTCCCCTGACTAAATTCTTAGAAGCTGATGTAGCTGTGGTCCAAGGCAGATTCGCTCTGCTCTTATTGGACGAAAGAATATGCCAGCACTATTCACATGGCACTGATTTTATAAGCATGAAAGTTTCTAGATTTTGTAGGTCATGGAATCTTGTCCCGTAGTTACAGGAAGCTATTAAGACCAGTCAATGAATGTTAGAGTTGACATGCCTGTAAGTTGGCCCTGGGAAAATTCTGGGTATATCAGTTAAGGTGAAGTCTGAATTGAAATAAAGAATTCAAAATGATGGAGATGCCAGGGCCATTGGATAACAGCTAGGCAAACAATATTTTAGGAAGGAAATTATAGCAAAGAGAAGTTATTTGTGCTACAGTTAGTAGAGGTAGAAGAAAGGGGTGAAGAAAGGGGTGACTATAGCCCTTAGGAGCATGGATGGTTCTACCATGAGTCTTGCATGCTAACCATAGAGATGAAGGACTTGATTTTTCCTGTTCAGTTTAAAATTGCTTCCATCAAGTCATACTTTGCTACTTTTACTTTCTTCCATTTTACAAGGGAAATACCTATTTTGTCATATTTGATAAATTTTTTTCCTAAACTCCTTAACCTATAATAAAACACTATACTATGCCATTGTGCTAATGTATTTATATTCTAATAAGATTTTGTAGTTACTTCTCATTTTAAAAAATAAAGATTATTTAATTTTACATATCAGAGGAAGAAAATAGGAGCACTTATTAATAGCAGATCCTGAGACACTATCATGGTGAGGACCAATGTCATTTCTTTCTGTGAACTGTACTTACCACCAGAAATAATTCTCAACTCTAAAGCAGTATACATAATAGTCGAAAACTTAATCTTTTTATCTCATTTCTCTGAACTGGCTACCAAATCACAAAAGGTCGCAGACCTGAGGAAAAATAAGGCAGTAAATATACAGAGCAAAAATCAGTGTTATTGAATACCTCAAAAGAAGTAACATGACATATTAAAATACTACTACCACTGTGCAGAGTTAAGACTGAACAAAGTGTTTCTGTAGAGACTTACAATGCAGTAATTGATCAAATGTGCATTCATAATGCCCTCTGTTTGTTGTACCATTGGCAGGGGCCTGCTGCTGAGGCCTGGGTCTCTTTCTCTCCCCAGTGTCCACCTGTTGCCGCACGGCACTTTAGTTAAAAAGGAGGCAATGTATAAATGAGTTATTTTATTGTAGGAAGGAAAAAAGGTGCCAGTTAAATAAAGGGAAGAAAAGGAGAGGAAGAAGAGAGAAAGAAAGAGAACAAGAAGGCAAGAGAAGAGAACAAAGAGCAAAAGGAGAGAGACCAACAGAGGGAGAAGGGGGAAAAGTAAGAGAGCAAGAGAGAGAGGGGGAAGAGTAAGAGAGTGAGTAGGGGGCAAACCACCCCTTTTATTGCATGGGGAGTGGCATGTCTGGTTTGTGGTCAGACAAGTGGGTGAAGGGTCCAGCTAAAATGCTGGGAGCTTGAGACATTGTCTTCCTGATAGAAAACACATCTCCTGTGGGGACAGCTGTGAGGTAAGGAGTTGTGACTGAAACAGGAACCAAAGACTCAGTAGTTTTAGCCAAACTTCTTCTGCCTCCTGCAAGCAGAAATTTCCCACAGGGGTACAGGACTCAAAGCCAAATATTCTACTGAGCTTATGTTACCTGAGCATAACACTGCCTCACATCTGTTATGTAGTTTGACCAATGTAATCTTTTGAAAGTTAATATATAAAAATCTCTGCATTAAAAGAAAAAAACATGGCATCTGGAAAGAAAATTTTCTCCTGGTTTAAAACTAAATGTTATTGAGACATACTCAGTTCTTGGCTATGTAACTGGAATCATAGAGTATGGGCTGACTTTCTCTTGTGTCTTTTTGTCAGGATAGATAAGGTCCAGTAGCATGGGCAGTTTTCAAACCACACACAGAAAGTGTTAATGATACCTGCAGTCTTTTGTCACCCTGTTCCATAATGTTTCCTGAACCTTAGATATAGAATTGTTCTGTAGAGGTATCCATTGTGACTAACCTCCACAAGTTGATATTTTAATTGATTTTGTTTTGTTTTGTTTTGTTTTCTCCACTGGTCTCTGTTACAAAGATGATTATACTTACTGATGAATAGAAGGACAAATATCTGTAGATTGTTTTTAGAAATTATGTTAGTTCAGTAAATTAGAAGTTGTATAATTGCTCCAAATTCCATAACTTCACTATTCCAGAATAGTTAGCTCAGTTTTCAGTACTAAGCAAGATTTCCCTCTTGTTAAGTAGAATTCTATATGTTCAGTTTTCTCTTAAAGTGAAAACTCATAACAAGAAAGAACTAAGTATACTTATGCCACATAATATTTAAATAAATGACAGGGGAAGAGTTATTTTATTTGGAGTCAACCAATATATAGACCAAAAATATGGTAAATAGAACATTTTCTGTAATTTGCAACTTTCAGAGAGGTAAATCATTTTTAATTACCATAAAATAATCACATACATTTATGGGTATTGTGTGACATTCGCTATGATTATAAGGTAGATAATAATAAGGTCATGTAGTTAATATAAACTAAATTCAAATGTGTTTGTTTAACTTGAGGAAATTTAAAATAAGTTTTCTAGCTATATTATAATAATGAGTTATTCTGAAGTACAACTGTTCTGTACTTAACCCTAATATTATTCTTATGAACTGCATTTTTGGAAGCCATCACCAGTCTATATCAGTCTTTCCACTTTTATCTATCCCAGCCATTATTGATGATACTAAACTTTGAATCTATGAAATCAACTTATTTGTTTTCACTTAGTAAGAACATAAAGTAACTGTCTTCCTATGACAAATTAATTTACTATATTATCATCTAAAATCTATAGTATATTTTCAAAATTCTAAAAGTAGCCAGACCATGCCCCTTTCCCCCATTTTATACGAAGTTTTATCAGCAAAGTGACAAATATATAAAAAGAGCTAGCAACATTAGGCACTTTTTCTGTGATGTGGTCCTTGGTAGTTAGAGTCTTTAACCAGGATTTCAGAAGTTTCACAGAATCAAATTTGTGACACATTCA
>NW_022196903.1:69365180-69384217 GCF_008632895.1 Mastomys coucha | reverse complement strand
AAAAAAAAAAAAAAAAAAAAAAAAAAAATCCCTAAAACTTCATTTTTATATTCAATCTGGTGTAAGAAACTATCCATACATGGAGCAGAGACTGAAGGAATGTCACACAAGTGACGGGCCCAAATTTCCATCCAGCCCATGATCGGGTACCAACCCCTGATACTATTACTGATGTTATGGTGTTGCAGATATGATTTTCACATAGCTGTCCTCTAAGATGTTCTTGGTAGGTGACTGAGAGAGATGCATATACAGGAAAGCATTGGATAGAGGTCAGGATCCCTATGGAAGAGTTGGGGGAAGGACTGAGGAACTGAAGAGGATGGCAAGCCCATATGAAGACCAACAGGCCCAAGTATCCTGGACCCCTAGGCACTACCAGAGACTGAGTGACCAACCAAAGAGCATACATAGTGTGGGGCAGTCAGCTGTTCTGACAGCCGGGGTCCAGTAGAGCTGCCACCTCTGAACCCCGGAGACCCACTGAGCAGAGTAAATTTGTTCACAAGGGATGGGAGGCGTTCGGTGATAGCTCCTGAGACCGTGGCTCAGATTTCAGCCCAAACCCCTCATAGCTGACCCTGCAGGAGATATGTGCTCTATCAGACAGACAATGCCTCAAGCTTCCAGCATTCTAGCTGGACCTTACACCCAGTCATCTGACCACAAGCCAGGCATGCCACGCCCCATACAATAAAAGGGGTGGTTTGCCCCCTCCTCACTCCCTTACTCTTGCTCTTACCCTCTCTTGCTCTTTGCTCCTCTCTCTTGCTCTTCAATCTCTTACTCTTTCTCTCCCTCTCCGTCTCTTGCTCTCTCTCCTGTCTGCTCTTTGTTCTCTTCTCTTTCTTTCCTTGTCTTCTTTTTTCTCTCTCTCTTCTTCCTCTCCTTTCCTTCCCTTTACTTAACCAGGATATTTTCTCTTTCCTATAATAAAATAACTCATTTATACATTGCCTGCTTTTTAACTAAGGCCCCGTGCAGCAACAGGTTGTCACCAGGGGAGAGAGACCCGGGCCTCAGCCCAGGTCCCTGCACTTGGTACAACAACATAGGCTGGTCTGAGGCTCCCAGCACTTATGTAGCCGAGAGCTACCTTGTCTTGCCTCAGTGGTGGAGGATGCACCTAAGATGTCCCATGTAGGGGGTATGACTTAGGGAGGCACCCTTTCAGAGGCAAAGGGGAGGGGATGGGGGTAAGAAATCTGCAAGAGGGGATCAGGAGGGAGCAACATTTAGGATGTAACTAATTAATTAATAAAAATTCTGCTTATGAAAGTAAAAAAAATGTGATATGTGTTTGAATAAATCTATATCCATGATCCAAAGAGGTTTCTGCTAATACATGTTTATTTCAAGATTAAACACAATAACCACTTCTTTTACTTTTCTAAGTGACTACCAACAAGTGAAGGTTAAGAACAGTACTGTGTATATGAGCGATAAAGTTTTATTCAGCCATCTTAAAAAACAAAATTAAGTTGTTTATAAATGGTTGTCGCTGGCAGTCATATTAAAATAAATAAGCTGGACTTGGAAAGTCAGTTTCAGTGGTTCTCTCTCAATCATGTAACTTAGATGTTCTACAGTTATATAAAATTCATTATTTACACACACACACACACACAAAAACAGAATGAGAGTGGGGGAGACAGGGGACTCATGAGAACAAAAGGGGAGCAAGAAGTGGGTAAGAGAAGATTAAACTTTTCAAGCAGCAAAATTAATTTGGATGAAAACTGTATACTTTAAACATGCTATTAAGAGGTTGAAATTTTAAAAAGAAAACAAATTTACAATAAATGAAGGTGGAAAGTATTCATCATTAAGAAAAAAACATGAATACAGAAAGCAAATAATTAAAGAATAGGAAATGAACTGCTTGCAGGGATGAGGATACTCTGAATATGAGGAACGATACAAAGTACAATGGAAATTTAGAGAGAAAACTGTAGTGTTTTATATAGTTTACACACTATACAAATAAAATTGAATCCATGTTCTGGATACATTTTTCTAAAAGCAGATGCACTAATGTTTAAGTTTTCTTAATGTACAAGTCTAGCACATACAAGGCTCTGGGCTTGATTGTTACCGGTATCACAAACAAATTAGAATTGTCATTATTCAGCCATGCTGGCATGTGCCTGAAGCATATGAGGCATTTATGAGGTTGTATCATGAACTTGGGCACATCTTGGGAATTGTAACTTTAAGACTTACCTGGTCTTCATAGTGAAATGAGACAAAACCAAGTAGAATGGGGAAAAAGGTGAGGAAATACATTTCAAAATCACAATTAGATATCCCCTCTTATTCAGGTTAGAACTGATATTCAAATATATTGTTTTATGTTGAGTAAATTTTCAGTCAAAAATTAGCATGCTGGTTGTTGTAAGGAGGATGAACTATGTTTGTATCTTCCCTTTGTGATTACCTAGTTATTACGTAGATTCCCCACTTGCAGCTTTGAATTCCTAGATTATGTATCTCTTTCTATTTCTCCACCCCCAATTGCTTAATATCACAGCTTAACATAAGAGAAGTAAAGAAAAGAAAGGAGAAGAAAAGGCAACTGACAGATTGACCCAAAGGAAGACTTGCACAAGAAAGAAAGAAAGAATGGTAAATAAGACCAATATAGTTACTTTAATTGTGAATGGTGAAGCTTGATAGAATCATATGTGGTAACATAAAAAAGTACATCCTATCCAAGTTTCCAGGAGATGCCTAGCCAGAGGGGTAAAGGATTTAGCCAATTATCATGGAAGCAGAAGCTCCATAGGCATAGTTTTCAGGCACTATGGAGAACTGAGAAATGGTTCCAGTCCCAGTGAGAACTGAAAAGCAGAACATATGGTAATAAGCTCCATTGTAAATTCCTGCCAGTTTGATACACAAAAGAGATAAAGTTTTGGTGTGAGTCTGAGGGCTCAAGCTGGCCCACGCTCCTAGACATTTGTAGATAGGAAATTGCCCCACTGCTTGGCTCCCCTGCCCTACTCTGGTGTTGAGCGGGTTACACTGGGTGCATGCACATCCAATAGTGCAGTCAGATTCTTAAGTAGTAGTTGAGAGTTATTCTTATTCTGACACTCACTCAGGCATATTCATCATAACTTTGAGCCAAATATCAATGTAGATGCTATTGTTGTCTACCTGGCCTCAATAACTCCTTTGCCCATAGAGAACAGCTCCTTTGTTTAACATGGATGCTATGAGCTAGATGGTAAGAAATGGAAAAGTCAGTTATTTACATAGCTCAGTGTACAAGGCTGCTTGCCATCTAGGCTGACATTATGAATTTGATTCACAGGACTCAGAACCATGAAGAAGAGAGAATCTAATTAACAAATTATCTTCTCATCCCCCACTGATGCACCCCTTCTCCACATAAATAACTGAATGTAAAATTTTAAAATTCAGAAATAAAATAATTTGTAATCTCTGCCTGGTAAATATAGAATTGTGAAAAGTTGAAAACGAATTGCATTAGAAACTTGTAGCAAACTCACAAGCACCAGGTGAGTAATGAGTGGCCCAATGTGTGTGCAGGAAGTAAATCTTGGGTCCTCTTAAAAACAGTACTTTTTTTTAATCTCTGAACTATCTCCCGAGCATCTTAGTCTCTACCTTTTCCCCTGCATTTTTTGTGTGTTTTTGAAGAATTAGGCTAGATCCATCAATCAAGAGGAGAAGATCTGTGAAAAATTATCATACTTGAGATATTAAGAAAGAGCCTCCCAAGCTGGAAAAGTGCATGTGTACATTAGAGCAATTTTATTTTTGAAAGATACTGACTGAGAGAATGAAAGGGCAAGAGAGGGAAAACAGGTAGAAAATTGAGGGAAAAGATGAAGATAGGAGGGAAATTGAAGAGGGAGACAAAATAGAAATACTACTTCTTGAAAAAACTGAGTTTTTATGTACACAAGTGTTTGGCTACATAAAAGACTGTTAGTTATTATGAGGCAGGATTGATTCATGTTAGTTACAGTGCAACAGCTTGGCAAACTATTTTGTACCTTATGACTTAAAATGATATATAGATGTATTATTATAAAATGCTTTTGCTAGGAAACCATTTTATGCTCGAATTACATATTTTTCTCAATTGCATTTGCATATACAGAAACTGATTGTTTGCTACTATCTCTTTATTAAATGTTACTTTTTACATTTCCTACTTTTTATGGAAAACAGATTCTTCTTTCATTCAATACATCCCAACCAGAGTTTCCCCACCCTTCACTTTTTTTTAGCTCCCCTGTACCTCCACTCTGTACTAGATTCACTCCCCCCCCATTTCCTCTTTTGAAAAGGGGAAACCTCCAAGAAACAGCATCCAAACCAGACAAAACAATGAAATCCTTCATATTGCAGCTAAATGAGGCAACCAAATGGGAAAAAATGTCCCAAGAGCAAGGAAACGAAACAGAGATACACTTGTTATCACTATGAGAAGTCATGCAAAAACACCAGGCTAAACAACCACAACATCTCTGCAGATGACTTGTAGATTCATGCAGGCATTGTGCAGGCCATTTCAGTCTCTGTCAGCCCATATTTGATTATCAGATTCAGTGGACCAGGTTGTCCTAGTTTCCTACAGCCTCTCTGATTCCTCCAGTCTTTTCCCCCAATATCTTCCTCGGGATTCACTAATTTTCCAGGGAAGATACCAGATGGAGTCCTTCAATTTAGAGGTCTCTCTCTCTCTCTCTCTCTCTCTCTCTCTCTCTCTCTCTCTCTCTCTCTCTCTCTCTCTCTCTCTCTCTCTCTCTCTCTCTCTCTCTCTCTCTCTGTGTGTGTGTGTGTGTGTGTGTGTGTGTGTGTCCATAGTGTCTGCCTGAGCATCTATGCATGAACTTTGAGCTGCCAGAAGCCTCTCTGATGATAACTGGAGAAAGAAATACTCTGTAAGAATAACAAAGCACCATTAAGAATTATGTCATTTTTTTCTTGGCCTGGTGTGTTTGGTTGTCAAGGTCCAGCATCAGCATGAGGAGTGTCCTGAGAAGGGGAAGAATGGGAGCAGTGTTGATTCAATAATGACTCCAAGTCAGTAGTGGATACAAACTGTCAGTGTATGTACTCTCTTTACTCGAGGATTATCAGCCTTCTTCCTTCTTCTTCCTTCATCCTCCTTCTTCCTTCCTTCTCCCTTCTCATTCTCTTTCTTTCTTCCTTCTCACTCTTTTCCTTCTTCCCTTTCTTTCATTTTGCCTTCTCCCAGTCAGAGAGCCTGAAGCCAATCTTTTGTTTACTAAAGCTACACCATCAAGGTTATGAACATTGTTAATGATTTTTTTGTTAGAAATCTTTAAATTTACATAAATATCATGAATCCTGAATAACTAATTTCAATCCCTGATTCCTTAAAACAGAAACTAAACACAAGGCAAGACACATTTCCTTATAGTTATTACATAGCCTATTTATTCTTCACGGTCAGCTGGGCACAACTCTTGCAGTTTCCTAGTACAGCAGAGAACGGTTTTTAATAACTGTTTTCATGTAAGAACAGAAAGGTGAGAGAATACTATGGTTACAATCATTTCTTACAAATATTTAATATTTATGTAAGAAAGTAGGTAGCTGTCTCTAATATCTCTCTAGGCATTGTCATCTCCAATCCTTCAAGTAGCAAGGAGAAAGAAGTACTAAATTTTTATATGCTTACACGTCATATTTTAATTCAGAAATATTTGTTTCCTCATCCTAGCAATTCCATGGCTTCATATAATCTCCTTCTAATACATTTTGATTTTAAGTCATATACAAGCCTTCTGCCTATAAGACAAAACTATGATTTCCTTGGGGTTTTTTGTTTGTTTGTTTGGTCTTTGTGTTTTGTTTTTTTTTTGTTTTGTTTTGTTTTGTTTTGTTTTTTTTTTTGTTTTGTTTTTTGTTTTTTTGGAGGGGAGTTGTTTTAATTTTTCTTTTTTTAGATTCCTTCCTTTCCTACCCAAGACATCCATACATTTTCTTTTTGATACCACTTTATTTCTCTATCCTTGATGTCACCAAGTTCACCCTGGCTAATTAATACAGCAGTCATTGGCCTGGAGGGAACATATATCTCCTCATAATTCCAACTTCAAGGCTAAGTCTCACAATGAACAATTTCTACAAAGGACCTTGTATGTTTTTATGGCCTCTGTGATCATATTATATAGACCATGTCCCATGGCCCTAAAAGAGAAGTGAAAGGTCTGTTGCTTGTCCTCCACAGAAACATGACCCCCTATATCCCTTATTCCTGAGAACTATATCTGTCATTTATTGTGGAGTAATTATGTTTGAGTAATTTGGAAAGTATATTCCCCAGAGTAGAGAGTGAAAGTAGAAAGGTAGAGACAGTTTTGGGCCAACAGCAGCCATCAGCACATGCAGGGATCAATGACTAGACAACCCTCTAGGGTCAGGTATTGTGTTATACTGCCTCTTACACAGTCATACTAGAACTGGGATTTGGTTTTATCCTAGGTGTCTGAGCTATCCAGTCTGTCCAGTATTCCCCTACACTGGGGCATCAAGCCTTCACAGGACCAAGGGACTGTGAAGCAAGACAAGGCCATCATGTGCTATATAAGCAACTGGAGCCATTGGTCCCTCTATGTGTATTCTTTGGTTTGTGGTTTAGTACCTGGAGCTCTGGAGTTTCTCGTTGGTTGATATTGTTGTTCTTCCTATGGGGTTACAAACCCCTTAAGCTCTTTCAGCCCTTCCCCTACCTCCTCCATTGGGGTCCCCCTGCTCAGTACAATGGTTGGCTGCAAGCATCCCCATATGTATCTGTAAGGCTCTGGCTGAGCTTCTAAGGAGACATCCACATCAGGCTACCATCAACAAGAACTTCTTTTCATCAGCAATAATGTCTAGGTTTGGTGTCTGCATGAGGGATGGATCCCCAGATGAGGCAGTCTCTGGATGGCCTTTCCTTCAGTCTCTGCTCCAATCTTTGTCTCTGTATTTCCTTTAGACAGAAACAATTCTGGGTTAAAATTTTGAGAAGGGTGGGTGAACCCAACCCTCAACCGGGGAGATGTTTAACCTCGGGATATAGTCTCTACAGGTTCTCTGTTCCCTTTGTTGGGTATTTCAGCTAATGTCATCCCCCCTGGGTCCTGAGACTTTCAGTTCCCTATACCCCATGTTCTTTTCCATGGTTTTCTGTATAGGCTGTTAATTCTTTTGAGGGTTGGAGTAGAGGGTATCATAGCACCCCGCTATTTCCCTCTTTCTCAACTATGAGTCTGCAATCATAGATATAATGCAAAAATAGTTTCCTTGCTCTTTTCAGTCATCAGAAACATGGGACATGGACTTCCACCTGATTTTTTTTTCAACAGCAGAGACCACAGACATCCATATGATCTCTAGCATCAGTATATGTCACAGATCTTAGCATGGTCTTCACTGCCTATATATATATAAATCACAGACATCACTAAAACCCTGTGTCACAGTGTGTGTCACAGACACCACCAAAGTCCTTTAAGTAGCACAACATGGTCTCTGGGACAACATTAGCCACAGACACCAACCTGGTCCCATGGATGGCAACCAAGCCCATGGATATCAAAATGATTTCAGGTGGCAATACAGACCCTGGATAGCTATACAACCCTTGGTGAAAAGGTGTTCCATGGACATCAACATGACCCTAGGTGTCAGGACAAACCACAGACATCTACTGCCATGGACCAGGATTTCTTACGGGGGTCCCTTGTTCCACAGGACTAGGGGTTCTGGCCAGGTGGGCACGGGATTCGGCTTTTGACAAACAGACTAGACACGAGTAGTGTAAGGTCTGAGTGTATTTCTTTAAAAATGACATGAGGCTTTTACAATCATTGTAAAAGAGAAATGAAAAATCCGGCAGCTCAACAGTTGCGGTACATCTGAGGCTATCTGAAACATACTGGGTTTTTAAAGCAGCAGCTATCTCCTCTGAACTGGTGCTGCATCCCCCGGGCCCAAGTGCTCTGGGCTCAGGGAACTGCAAGAGATACATGAATCTGAGTCCTAGCCCATCTAAGTTCTAGTGTTAGTCCTGCATGTGAGTCTAAGTCCTTCTTCCCCCAGTCCTAGTGCTAAACTTAAGTCACGTAGGCAAGTGACCCCCACACCAAGGTCAGCAGGGTCTGGTAGCTAGGTGTGAAGCAGGAGGAAGAGGGGTGGAGCCCTCCCTGTTGAGGTATTCTTATGCTAATTCTCTGGTTCTTGCTGGAGGCAGGCAGAGGGGAATCCTGACCTAACATTATAAGTTAATGTCCTAGTGTGAGAGAAACCTTTCAATTACTCTCTAGTACTTAAAACATTAAACTAGGATAGTTGGGAACATTGTGTCGGCCAGGAGACAATGTCCAATCTTAACCATTTATGAATCATTACTTGGGGTAGCTTTATGCCTAATTATGAGGCCATGCTGATGATTTGAGAGACTAATCTGAAACACGGCTGAGTTAGGGGATACCAGCTACTGGTCTGAAATCCAGGAGGCACAGAACCCCTTTTGGATTCTTATTGCCTCTTATCCTTTATCAGGATTTTATCCCCGATATTATGGATGTGACTGGAATAGACAAGCGTGCGTAACAATCTACATTGCACTCTGTAACAACAAAGGCCACAGACATCAACATGGCTCCATGTGTTGCAGGACTATGGATGGCAGGAAGGCTCAGGTGGAACACACGCTATTCATGTCAACATGGTTCAGAGCTAGAGTAGGCCCAGGCACATCAACATGGCTTCAGGAAGCATTGCAGACTACTATCATCTGCACAACTCCTAGCTCAGCAAGACCATTGTCCCAGAGATGACTGAGGCAGATGTCATTTTTCTTTAACAGCTCCATTGGAAAAATTCACCATATTTTCTTTATCCAGTTTTACATGAGGTATATCTAGATTGTTTCCAGTTTCTGGCCATTATGAATAGAACTACAATGAACATAGTTGAACAAGTGTCCTTGTGGTAGGATAGAATATCCTTTTAATATATGCCTTCTAAGAGTTGTGTAGTTGGGACTTCAGGTAGATTGGTTCCCAATTTTCTGACCAACTACAATATTGATTTCTATAGTGGCAATAAAAGTTTTCACTCCCACTAGCAATGTAGGAGTGGTTTTCTTCTCCATATACTTGATTGCATGAATGACATGTGATATTGTTCATAGCCATTCAGCCCTTAACTTGTATCTTTATACTTGATTGGGTCTTATTTCCAGATATATACATTTTAATGAGTGAATTAATTTATCATTTATGTTCAAGGTTTTCTTCTGTAGATTATTATGAAGTTTCTAACATGGCTATAGTTGGCACTTAGCTCTTATTTCTGTCTTAAATTGTATGGATGGCATGCAGCTTGATAGCAATTCAATATACTATATCTACAGAATCACTATTGAATGAGTATGTAAAGAGATAGTGATTCTTTCTTGTTGTAGAAAATGTCAAAGTTTAGAGCATTTGCAACAAACTCTTGCTTGTGGATTTCAGACTTCATAATCTAGTGCCCGATGATAAAGTTTCAAATTTCAGTTACAAGATAGATGACATCATGTTACTTAGGTCCTTGGTTGTTTTCTGATGTTTAATAACCTACTGGAAAAGAGGCATTTAAAGAAATATTTTTGCTACACAGTAACTAATAAACAATCTTAAAACATAAGAATAAAAATTGGATACTGAGTAATGAGCTTATTGCTACACTTACTCTTTCCTTAGTAAAGAAATATTTTTATGACTTTTAAGAGTAAACTATCTAATTTTATTATTATTTTCACACATATAATAATTTTATTATTATATTTATACATATACATACTTCTCATCCTGCCTCTACTTCCCAGAGCATGTATTGCAAGTCTGTGGGACTGCACACATTTATAGTTGGGAAATTAAACCCATGTCTTTCTGCATTTTATGCATGCCCTGCTCCAATTGAACTAAATCCTTAACCCTTTAAATTCTGTTTCTTAATGTATATTTTAAAACAAAGATGTACTTTACAGCAATATAGTACTAGCTTCCCCTAAGCATATCTTCAAAATTCTTTCTTTCTTATCTAGCAACATTTCTGTGAAAGGTACTTTAGATGTGGAATAGTAATTGCCTTGCTTTAAGATATGGAATGTTCCTGTCATACTTTTATGTAAACAAGGTTAATCTTATTAAACACTCAATGATAGTTTACCTTAGCAACAAAGCTCGTTTGGAGACTTAAATAAACAGCACAAAGACTAATGTTTAAAGACATACAATTATACTTAATTAAGAATCTTTCATGAAGTACTCATGAACTCCAATTGTTTTTCCATTAATATGCCAATTTAAAAATCAAATTTATTGTTAGATTATCAAATCATGTGATTTAACCAATAATACACAAACCTCTCAGAAAAATTTCTCAAATTTGTGTCCACATTCTATTGTATTCTCCATCTCTAAAAGGGACCATCATATTAAACACTAAAACTGTAAATATCTTTTTATTATTCTTTTTGGAAAATCGAAATACTGTGTAATCTTTTAAACTATTATCTTCTTTGGAATTTCTTTTGTTTTTTCTATTGATTGCTTTTAAATACATTATTTCTTCTATTGTTTTCATTTAACATTTTAAGGTTTTATGGATCTGATTTGATATATTCAAAGTGTGTAGAATTTACAGCCAAATTAGAGTGCTTTGCTCCATTTGGTCTATCTGTAATTCTTGGTCAGAGCAACCATATCTGCTCATACCAGCAAGGGAATCTTCCCCTGGATCATCTGAAAAACTTATCCATGTGTTTTCCTAGGTACCATTGTTTTATACATATTTAAACATAGAACAAAAATTATGGTGAGAACAAACTTGCAAAAGCAATTTGCTATTTGAATAACTGTCATAATCATATCTCTTTGTATAAAAGACAAAAATCAATGATATATGGAGGAAAACAAAGGCAGAATTATCTATCTTATTAGATTTGTTTTGATTTGCATGGTCTCCTAAACTTAGTTTTTCTATTCTAGAAGTTGAAAGTTTTTAAACATGACATGATTTTTGTACAATATGAAACACAATATAGGGAATATTTGAAAAGATTTAATGTGAACTTGTGATACTGGCTTCAATTTTTATGACAAATAAGATAATCTATAGATGTAGCTTGTTAGGTGACCAAGATGAGAAGAAATTATAGAAAATCAAATATAATTAAGTCATGTGCAAATTCACTAGAAAATTATATCTGTGTTGACCATTTTGACTATTGATTTCAATTATAACTTTACAGAAATAAAAGCCAATTTATTTACCTTACCCAGAAATTTTGTTCCATGTCTCTGACAGTTAAAAATATTTGTAGATATCTGCATCTGATCTTCCAGCTGCTTGGTGGGCCTCTCAGAGTGCAGCCATGCTAGACTTTTGTCTGTATAACACAACACCAGTAATAGTACCAGGCCTTGGAGCCTCCCCTTGAGCTGGATCCCACTTTGAGCTTGTCACTGGGCCTCCTTTCCCACAGTCTTTTCTCATTTTTTTGTCCCTGCCATTCTTTTAGAGACAGGAACAATTCTGGGCCAGAATATATGACTGTGGCATGGCAAGCCCATCCCTCCACTTGATGCCCTGTCTTTCCATTAAATTTGGACTTTCCATTAAAAGTTCCCTCTCCCATCTGTAGAGCATACCCACTAAGGTCTCTCCCCTTGGTTCCTGAGAGTCTCTTAACTCTCAGGTCTCTGGTGTATTCTAGAGGGTATCCCCTAACTCCAGAGGTTGCCTGTTTCTTTTCTTTCCACTGGCACTTGTGCTTCAGTCCTGTTCCCCCAACAGTACCTGTTCATATTCTCCTTTTCTCCTCCCTATATGCTCTCCCACACAGGTCACTCCCTCCCTCTGCTACTTTCCCCCTAGTGATTGGTTTTTTCTCCCTCCCAAGTGGGATTGAGGCAAGCTCACTTGGGCCCTTCTGCTTGTTCTTGAATTCTATGAATTGTATCCTGTGTATTCTGTACATTTCGGGTTAATATCCACTTTTTAGTGAGTACATACCATGCATATCCTTTTGGGTCTGGGTTACCTCCCTCAGGATGGTATTTTCAAGTCCCATCCATCTGCCTGCAAAATTCATGATGTCCTCATTCTTAATAGCTGAGTAGTATTCCACTGTGCATATGAACCACATTTTCTGCATCCATTTCTTCTGTTGTGGGACATCTGAGCTATTTCCAGTCAGATGTGGATACTTACAGCCAACCAATGGACAGAAGCTGGGCACACCTGTGGTTGAATTAGGGAAAAACTGGATGAAACTGAGGAGGGTGACCCCATAAGAAGAACAGCAGTCTCAATTGACCTGGATCCCTGAGATTCCTCAGACACTGAGCAACCTACCAGGCATCATATACCTGCTGATATAAGGCCCTGACACATATATAGCAGAGGACTGCCTGCTGTGAGAGAAGAAGCACCATATATAAGCATATATATATATATATATATATATATATATATATATATATATATATATATATATATATATATATACATATATATAAAAATGTATATACATGTGTGTATGTGTGTGTATGTATGTGATACATATACATATATGTATATGTATACACATATATATGTATATGTATCATAAGTTAAAGACCACTAACTTACATTATTTTAATACAAATATTCCAAAATCTGTATAGAGAATGTTCTTATTTGTGCCCTAGTACAATCTTCTGACATAATGTATATGAAAATATGATTTTAAGGCTGGGCAGTGGTACCACATGCTCTTAATTCCAGCACTTGGGAGGCAGAGGCAGTCTGATTTCTGAGTTTGAGGCAGCCTGGTCTACAGAATGAGTTCCAAGACATCTAGGGCTACACAGAGAAACCCTGTCTTGAGGAAAAAATTTCATAACCACTTCCTCACTAACTCATTCTGGAAAACGTGAAATTTGAAATTTCAACTTCAAAAATTTGAGTGCCTTATAAAATATAGAAGAAATCATGATGTACCAATAATAAAAACAAATAGAAAACTATAAGAGAGATTATCAGTATTTTTGGAGGTACACATTTCCATTGGTTCTTGTATTATGACAAGAGATTAACCAAATACAATGTCCAATGGGGTTGTTTAGTATTGTTAAACCTGTAGATGGTAATGAGCTATGTGAACTTTCCACACATCTTCCTTCTTTCTTCTCATATATACTGTCTAAGAATGTTAAGAGCTAAGAAGATTCATGACTATATACTACTAAGATTTTTAGGTGAGGAAACTAGTAATTTTCATCAAAAACAATGATTGCCTTGTCTAAGCCTTTACCAAAGTAAATCTAAAGTTCCATGGGACTGTGCACCCTGTAATATCAGCTTCTGAGAGTGTTACGTCTGATTCTTGATAAGCCTGCTAAGCTATTTCCAGGCTGTCAGGAGTCATAATGGGACAAGCTAATAATTAGCAGGCAGTCTTACTGAGATGGCCCGTTTCAGATTATTCTATAATCTGCGACAGATTTGCCCTTATTTAGTAAGGCTGTAAGGGATTTATTTTAGGAAAGATTCCTAAACATATAACAATCACTAAGTAATAGCACACCCCTTTGGAGCATATGTCTTCAAATCCATGAATGTGTGCTGTCTTGTAATGATGCTATATAAACAAATAGATGACTTCATAAGTCTTAATGATGATTCTATAAGAATTCCTAAAATTGTAGCGTAGTGGTGGCACATGCCTTTAATCCCAGCACTTGGAAGGCAGAGGCAGGTGGATTTCTGAATTTGAGACAAGCCTGGTCTATAGAGTCAGTGCCAGGACAGCCAGGGCTACACAGAGAAACCCTGTTTTGAAAACCAAAAAGAAAAAAAAAAGAATTCCTAAAATTATGTCAGTGATTATTAAGCTCTTTTATAGTGGGTCTGCTATTAGGTCCTTTTCTGATAGTCAAAACTGCAGTAAAAACTCTGCTAATCTCCCAAGTGTCACCAGTTAATTGCTCTTAGATATTAAACAGACTTTCTCCTACACAGAGCACATTCCAAGAGGTTGTAGAACAATTAACCAAAGGTCATGAAAAGGGAACTAATGATTTATTATAGGTGCTAGGACAGAAGATAAAATGTTAACTGGGTTTATCTATACAAAACTTCACCAATAACTTACTTATGGTATTCAACTTACAATGAACTTGTGGAGCTGAGACAGGTGATGGATATTTAGCCTGATAATTACTCCTCATGGATATGCATGTAACCATTCTCTGTTGTAAACTTCTATTTCAATTTAAGATATGACTTTTTGTGTAAACTTGTGATAACTTTGTAACATATGATCGTGTATTCTGAAAAATATTTAAATACTGAGGACAAAAAGAAGAGAGAAAAAGAGGTTTTTTCCCCTTCCCCACTTAGAAGAAATTTCTCCTTTCCCCTTAGATAGTTTCATAGAAAACGTTTTACAACTTAGTAATAAACGCTATAATAACTTTTCTAAGTGTTGCTTTTTTTCTGTGTGACTTCTGACTTCCTACCTAGCAGGCCAAAAGTTAGAACTGCAAAGTTCCCTCTGAGACAATGCAAAGGCTATTTACTTAATCCTTTGCTGTTGGAGGACTAGGTGCTAAATGCCAGAAACTGCAGTTTCTGGCCTCAGGTCACAGAAGGCGGGTCAGCTACAGTAGCATGGTAACTGAGACTTAAATAAGTAAACTTTTTTATTATTATACAGTAACCCTAAATATCTCTTAAGCCAAAGTTTTACTTACCCCTCTGCTGCCTCAAAAAGAACCAACAAGAAAGAAGATCACGCCCCAGGGCTGGCTACCAGTAGCAGGCATCTCTCCTATTCTCAAATATAAATCTTTATTTTTTCGTTTGTTTTGAGAAGAATGGCACTAAAAACTGTTATGTAGTCAATTCAGCTCTTGAACACCCTACTCTTCTGCATTTCCCTCCAAAATGGTGGGTTACAGATTGGTATCACCCACATCTGGCTTCAATTGTTATTTTGTAAGATTTTTTACTGTTATTTTAAATGTGTGCTTTGTCTGAATGGACCTGATGTGTCACATGTATGTCCTGTGTCTGAGGTAAGTGGGAAAAGACATTTGATATATTGAAATGAGATTCCCATAAGGCACAGTATATGGGAACCAAACCTGGATCCTCTATTAGTGCAGCGTGTGTTTTAATCTCTGTACTGTCTCCAGACACTTCAAATACAATTCTCTTTTAACCTTTACTTGCTTGTTCTACCTCCTTTTTTTCTCATATATCCACCTTTGTGTCTTTGTAATTAGATTATGCACATTGTAACAGATTAAGATGAGAACACAGTTAAAAATGGACAAGGGATCATAGGAAATCCTGACAGTGAACATTTACCAAGGACCTATAATGGTAAAATGTTTTTGAAAGACACTTTAATATCTAAGGCTATTCTTTTACAAATCTAGGAGAAAGACAAGTATAGAGGAAGGAGGAGACTATTAGCAAACCTCTGAAAATCTATAATAAGCATGTAGGAGCTTTTCACTCAAAGGCACTGATTCTTTAATGAGGCCACAAGATTATTGAAGGTGAATTGAAAAACTTAACATCATCGCTGATTTTCTTTGATGCCATTGTTGCCTTTTGGTTTACTTTGGGTGAGACTTTTGCTTTATTATACTTGTGAAAGTTAATAACTCATGGAGTATCTGTCTACTTAAGCTATTTTATCTCCTTAATAACCATAAATGCATCATCTGTTGTTGACTTAAAACTGAAGGAACTCTGGGGATGGAAAAAAGACTCATCAATCAAGAGCATGTAAGGTTCTCAGAGAGGACCCATGTTCATCCTTCAGCGTCCAGGTCAGAGAGCTCACAACTCCCTATAACTTAAGCTCTAAGATTTCTAGTGCCCCTTTCTGTCCTTCACAGGCACTTCACTCACATGTATTCACATAGACACACACATAGACACCCACACAGAAACATACACATATACACACACAAACACAATTTTAAATTAAAGGGGACTCTTACAAAAAAGGATGGAATATAAATTTATGAATTCTTGTTTAAAATTTCATTTTATAGACTAGATTAGTTGGAGTGGGAAGTCCTACCTTAAATGTGGATAACACTCTTCATGAGACTGGAGTCACAGAAGTATATGAAAATCATTCATCTCTCTCAGATTTCTTACTCTGGGTGCAATGTAATGATGTACCTACGACCATGCCCTCTCCATCATGATGACTGATATTTTCTGAAGCTGTAATACCAATTGATCCTTCCTTCTTTGCTTCATTTTCATCATTTATGAATTTGGTCACAGTGATTAAAAAGTAACAAATGCTCTTATAGTTCTTCTTGAACTTTGCAAATGTAATGACTCAACACATATCTAACTTTTTCTAGTGAATACGGAGCCTTAGATTCATGCAGAGTAATCTATTTACCAAAGAAGAAACTCAGAGGCAGTTATAACATTCCCCATGTGCTTCTGACAATTCAGTACTAATCTTTTTTAGTTTCTCTCATGAGAAATACTTACTTCATCTCCTTCATGAATATCTAATATTTCTTTTATCTATTTAGGTTTAGTTATTCTACATCTTTATCCCATTTTACAATTTCTTTCATCTATATATCATATCATAGATATGAATTTTATCTCATTCCTTTCCAAAGTCATCATGGTAACTTTTATATAAGGTTTTATAAAGAGATGAATAAGAAAGACTCTTTGAACTCAAAAACTTCTCTGCCAACAAAAACACAGGCAAGGGTACTGTTTAGCTTTTTCCATATTGACACAATCCTAGAGTTACCAAGAAAGATGAATCTGAATGGTGAAAAATCTTCCATCAGATTGCCTGCAGGCAGGCATGACTTAGGGTATTCCTCTATTATTAATGAGTGATATGTAAGTGCTTTCCCCTTCAGGCAGTGCCATGCCTATATAGGTGATCCTGGATGCTATAAGGAAACACTCTGAGCAAACCAGTAAGCTTTATTCCTCTATGGCCTTGTCTCTATTCCTTCTTCTAGATCCCTCTCTTTATGAAACTGTAACTGTAGCCTGAATGATTAAATAAATCTTGTCTTTGCTTTGTTGATTTGGTCATGGCACTTATAACATTAATAGAAAGCAAACTGAAAAAGAGAGTTAACAACAAAACTCCCTCTGCACCACAGTAAATTCAAGCATTAATAAATATATGAGTGAGAAAAGCTGGGACAGCTTCCTATATCCCACAGCATCAAGGAAACTTTGGAAGAAAGTATTCCTGAGCTGAAATATATTAGGATAAAGAAACTGAAAGAAACAGGGTGTGTTCTACTCTAAAAACACCAGGGTAGGGTAAGATACACACAGACATATGTAAATAGAAAAAAAGACACATACACACACACACATTTGAGGATACCTCATATCATAAAATACTGACAATTTTCTTTTGCAGATGCTGAGTGGTTATCATTGAAGATATTACAGGAATCCAGGGAAAAGAAGTCAGAAGTCGCAATCCTGAGATGATACATATGAAATGGCAACAGCAAAAATATCTGGCTTAAATAATTTGCATTAAAAGTTGAAGGATTTGACCCCTTGCTTTTCTTAAGCAGTACTACAGAACAATTGTGATAAAAACTGCATGGTATTGGTACAATGACAGGCAGGTAGATCAATGGAAGAGAATTGAAGACCCAGAATTGAACTCACAAACCTATGGCCACTTGATCTTTGACAAAGGAGCTAAAACCATCCAGTGGAAAAAAGCATTTTCAACAAATGGTGCTGGCTCAACTGGCCGTTAGCATGTAGAAGAATGCGAATCGATCCATTCCTATCTCCTTGTACAAAACTCAAGTTCAAGTGGATCAAGGACCTCCACATAAGACCACATACACTGAAACTAATAGAAAAGACAGTGGGGAAGAACCTAGAGATCATAGGCACAGGGGAAAATTTCCTGAACAGAACACTAATAGCTTCTGCTCTAAGATCAAGAATTGACAAATGGGATCTCATAAAATTGCAAAGCTTCTGTAAGGCAAAAGACCCCTTGCTTTCAAAGAGATTAAAATATTCTGCTGTTTGTAAAAAATAGCGCTGCTGATTTCCAAGCAAGGGGTTACTATGGTAAGATTCAACCCACTCCTTTCTTATTCCTGCACATATTAGGCACTGAGGTTTACACTGTAGGTATTGCATTCATCTCTGCAACCTTGACAGTTTTAATATAATTTTTATTGATTATTTGGAAATTTAACATGGCACATCCTCCTTCCCAGGTCCACACCCAATCTTGTAGCTATCCAAAAATCATTAAAAAAAAAAAGTCCCTTCTGCAAAAAACAACAAAAACAAACACACAAACAAACAAAAAACAAATTTCAATTAGTGTTGTCCATATATTCATTGGAGCATGGTCAAACTCCCAGTGGCCAGCTCCTTAATGAAAACTGAGCACTTCCTCAACGCCTCTTCTACATGTTGCTATCTATTGTGGAGAAGAACACTTCAACATCCTTATCACCATTGTAAAGAGGTCTCTGTAATGGCTTTCTGTTTGCGCTGGTCCTTTTTTGGAGTGGTTAGGGGTGGAAGTTGTCACAGAAGCCTTCTGTGTCCTTTTTCAACTATGAGTTTGCAGTGTTCAACCCACTGCAGAGGAAGCTTCCTTGTCCTTTACTGGCACAGGAATACAGATGTTTGCAGGATATCTGGCAATAGCATCAACCACATACTTCAGTATGGTCACCAGTGCCAGTCTGCCCCAAGGAAAACAACATGGATTAATGCAGCAGCACAGGCCACAGACATCTGCATGGACTTTGGTAGTAACACAGGCCATGGACATCAACATGGCTCCCAGCTGCAGTAAGACCATGGACCCTCAAATAGTCTCCCAAAGGTAGTGCGTGTAATGGTCTTGCTGACCACATTGAGGGGTTTCATTGAACGCTCGAGACAGCAGCTCAGCTCGGCTCACCAGGGGTCTGGAGCCAGCTAGGGATTAAGCCAGA
>NW_022196903.1:69363555-69364400 GCF_008632895.1 Mastomys coucha | reverse complement strand
TCAGTACGAAACGTGATGTACCTCGCTTCAGAAGGCAGCGTGTTGTGCATAAGTCTGTGCCCTCCCAGTTTAGGGAGTGCTCTCAAGGTGGGTCTCGCCCGGTTAAAGATGAACTCGAGACCAAGATAAGAGAATTAATTGAAGAAATCAGAGAAATTAAACTTCAGGCAGACAAAGAGAAAGACAGCTACCTGAGTGCGGATGAGGAAATGGGTCCCAGAGCCCGAGTTTCTGGCCAGGGTGATGGTAGTTCTGTAACACATCCGGCCGCGGAACACAGAAGTCAGAATGACGATATGCACAGATATTATCAAGTCCTTGATGTTAAGTTCATTAAGGAATTAAAAGGAGCTGTGGAAAATTACGGCCCGAGTTCCCCCTTTACTCAGGCCCTAATTAACAATATCATAGAACTTAGATTGTTACCTCAGGAGTAGAAAATGTTATGTAAGGCAGTGCTTACCCCCGGAGATTACCTGTTATAGATTTCTGAATGGTGCGAGCTTAGCAGGAAAAGTGCCGTGCAGTATGCTCAAACAGATACAGAGTGGACCCTAGATATGCTTCTCAGAGAGGGCACGTTTGAGAATTGCACTCGGCAAATAGATTTTCCCTTTGGGGCGCTAAATCAGATTGCTACTTTGGCACACAGGGCTTGGTGCAAGCTACCTACGAAGGGAGGGGACGGGGTAAGCTTGACCAATGTCCGACAAGGTCCAGAAGAGCCATTTCAAAATTTCACTGCCAGACTGCAGGAGGCAATTAGCAGAACCCTGAGAAACCCGTATGCAGAGGGGCCTCTGATTTCACAATTGGCTTTTGAGAACGCTAATGCGGCATGTAAA
>NW_022196903.1:69318907-69362913 GCF_008632895.1 Mastomys coucha | reverse complement strand
GACCTTGGACCTTGGGTTTTGCGGACGAGCCTTGGCATTCTACATGGAAGATGGTGCACATGACCCTTTTCTGGCTGAGAAGCCACCGTAGGCGGCACGTAGATGATGGCCATCTGGGTAACAGACGTTTCATGGCCTGGATTTCCCACCGTGCGCTATCGCCTTGGAGGGTGGAGCCAGAAGGTGTTCCGCACCTTTGTTGCCCATGTATTCGTGTCGAGATCGTATCACATTTCCCTATTTTTTTATTATTCAGTTCAGGGTGAATTGTAATGGTCCTGCTGAGCACATTGAGGGGTTTCATTGAACGCTCGAGACAGCAGCTCGGCTCTGCTCACCAGGGGTCTGGAGCCAGCTAGGGATTAAGCCAGAACCGGGAGCCCAGTATTCAAAATGGACTAAAACTTTGATCCGCCCTCCTGCCTGGAGTCCTCGCTTTGATATGCTCGATTCCTGTTCTCACTTATGTGCTAAAAGACATGACTGTTTCGCCTCAAGTATAAATATCCCGTTTCTCTAAGTAAAGATTACACCTTGATAAGCATTCTTTCTTGGTGTGGCTTCCTTGTCTCTTAACCCGCTTATTTCCACAGAAACTCGACTTCCCCAGTTCGTGAATCACCCACGGTATGAAGTGAAACTGCGGGCCGGTTTCCTTCAAGTGCGGACCATGCTTTTCAACATGGCCTCAGACAACAGCAAAGACCATGCCAATTTTGATGATCCTCAGTGGTATTATTGGCCAAGAATATTAAAAGGAAACCTAGTGGCAGCATGACCCAAAGATACAAATATGGCTTTAGGCAATGGCACAGTCCATGGACATCTACATGGAATTCTGTGGTAACATGGGCCATGAATATCAACAAGACCCCTTGCTGAAGCATGACAACAGACCAAGACATAACCCTCAGTGGCACCACTGATATCTACATGGCATAGATATCTAAATGGCTTTATATGGAAACCAAGACTGTGGATGTCCCTCAGTGGCCATACACGCTACCACAGACATTAAAATGGCTCCCAGGTATAGTCAGACATTGCCCCAAGCAGCATCAGAGATCAGAGACAATGGACATAAAAATGATTACAGTTGACATAGATATCAGATATCTATATGGCTATCAGTGGTAACTTGTCCACCAAGGACATCAGCATAGTCTTCAGCTATGCCAGTATCATGGACCCAGACACGGTCCCCAACAGCTGCATGGGCCACAGATGTCAACATGGCCTCAGATGACAATACAGACCATGCACATCAACGTGGCCTCTGGCAATAGATCAAGCTTCAATGTAGACATGGTTCAACTTCTTTCCACAGTATATGCATCACTCCTTTTTTCTATACATCCCATCCCTCCATCACAAATTCATTCATTGCAGTGGCACTGGAAACTATAATGTGTCACTCAGTACAGTATTTTTTTTTTTTTACTTAGCCTTGAAAGGCTGAGCTCAGAACCAAAAATATAAGCTTGACATTTTTATGAAGTGCCTCAGGGTTGCTCTGATATTCCTAAAAGACAAACAACCTTGCATTCTTAAGTCTGTTTTATTACTTTCTTTTTTTTTTTTTTTTGATTTATAATTTTATTGCCTGTAGGGCTGTGTTCTCTCCTCAAACACACATACATGTGCTTGCATGTGTACACATTCATGAGCACGCTTATGCACACACATTTTAAATTTGGACTATGTAATGCTGAAATAGGAATGTGCTTGTAATCTGATTGTTTTGTGTTTCTCGTTGTTTTTGCTTTTTTTTTTTAAAGGCCAAGTTTAAGTTGTTTTAAAGTACTTGCTTCCTTGTCATTTCGACTAAGATGTTATGTTCTAGGAGATGTTTTTAATTACTAGGTAGCAAAAGTTAAGTAACCTCTTATAAGTGCTTGATTTTATGTCTCACATTCACTTTCTCTTTTTTTTGAATCATTATTTACATCATTTACCCTTTTTATTAGATATTTTCTTTATTTACATGTCATATGATATCTCCTTTCCCAGTTAGCCCTCTGAAAAAAAGAAAAAAGTAAAATAAAATAAAAACAAAAAACAAGAAAAGAAAAACCTGTTCTCTCCCACCTCCCCTACTCACCAACCCACCCTCTCCTGCTTCCTGACCCTGGCATTCCCCTAAACTGGGGCAAAGAACCATCACAGGACCAAGGGCCTCTCCTGCCCTTGATGACCAACTAGGCCATCCTCTGCTATACATATGCTGCTGGAGCCATTAGTCCCACCATGTGTACTCTTTGGTTGGTGGTTTAGTCCCTGGGAGCTCTGAGAGTACTGGTTAGTTCATATTGTTGTTCATCCTAATGGGTTGCAAACCTTTCAGCTCCTTAGGACCTTTCTCTAGCTCCTTCACTGGGGACCCTGTGCTCAGTCCAATGGATGGCTATGAGCCTCTACTACTGTATTAGTCCGGTACTGTCAGAGCCTCTCAGGAGACAGTTATATCAGGCTCCTGTTAGCCAGCACTTACTGGCATCCACAATAGTGTCTGGATTTGATGACTGAATATGGGAAGTATTCCCAGGTGAAGCAGTCTCTGGATTGTCCTTCCTTCAGTCTCTGTTCCATGTCTCTGCAACTCCTTCCATGTATATTTTGCTCCCCCTTTTAAGAAGGAATAAAGTATGCACACTTTGGTCTTCCTTCTTCCTGAGTTTCTTGTGGTTTGTGGATTGTACTTTGTGTATTCCAGTCTTCTGGGCTAATATCCACTTATCAGAGAGTGCATACCATATTGATTACTTGCTTAATCTAGAAAAATAGGTCTCTCTCTTAAGTGCAACATCAAGTATGTCTTCTTCAAAAATTATATTTTTGCCGATAGTGCTTACTGGTTAGTTAACAATCTGAGAAGGAATGTACATTTTGCAGATACCACATATCTTACAAAAATCATCCTTTTTCATTTAAATGGAGATAAATCATAATTTATCTGAAAGGTCTTTGGTTTGTACTCTATATCAATACCAGAATTTATCTGAGACTTTAGTAACTATTATTTTTCATGGCTTTTAAGATGTAGATTCTCCAATACATACCTAGTATTGGTTTTCTCATGTCATAATCACTATGTAGAATAGAAATAATGTAAAAAAAAAGCCACATATCTGGACATTAGAGCCATACTATATTTCCACAAATTGAAGGATTACTTTTTTGTTTGTTTGTTTTGGTTTTTTGAGACAGGGTTTCTCTGTACAACCCTGGTTGTCCTGTAGAACAGGCTGGCCTTGAACTCGGAAATCTTCCTGCCTCTGTCTCCTGAGTGCTAGGATTAAAGGCATACACCACCACTGCCTGGCTAAGGACTACTTTTTATCCTTAGTATTTAATTTGCCACACAGTATGTTTCACATTTACCTGGATAAGAAACTCAGTGTTCTAATCCATTTATTTTGCTGTGCGAAAATAGGCTGACAATAAAGACCTTCAACTGATAGGTATTTATTTAGCTGATAACTCTAGATCACATTCTACTCTGCATGGGAATTAAAGCCAGAAATTCAAGAAGCTCGTCCTACCACATCTAGGTCAAGAGGAAAATGTTAATAAAGGCATATTTCTTGAACTCAATCATCATATATTATAATGTTTATTATTACACTCTTCAAGACCCTGTGATTAAGGAATGATATGCAAAACAAAGGACTGAATCTTCATAAATCAGTTAACAATCAATACAGTCGTCTACAGACATACCCTATAGGTCTAGAAATGCTATGTAGAGAATTTCCTATTAAACTTTCTTCCTAGGTGATTCTGCATTGTGTTAAGTTAATAATTAAAACTGACCAGGAGAGTCAATTCGTGTTATAAACTCTTTAGGTATCTTATCATTTACCACAAATTTATTTTATGGCTACTGTGCACAATTCTATTATTGTATGCTCATTTCTAGTAGACATATATTCATTTTTGAATAAAGGAAGATGAAAATTGGAAAGTCAAATATACATTATGAAATACAAAAGCATGCTTTGTCTTTGGAAATATTTGAAGATAAATATAGGATGGTATTGGTATGGATTTATACTTTCTAATGAAAACATAATGAAAAGTTTGTAATGTGTTTTAGTTCCTATACCATTTTTTGCCCACTTTCTAGCAGATAATCTATAAGCAAAGATGAAATATTGCAATTGTTTAATGAGGTCTATTTTTTCATGTATAGAAATATTTCTTCTTTTTTATTGGATATTTTCTTTATTTACATTCCATATGTTATCCTCTTTCTTGGTTTACCCCCTGGGAAGCCCCCTATGCCATTCCTCCTCCCCTTGCTTCTATGAGGGTGTTCCCACACACACCCACCCACCCACTTACTTCTTCCCACGCTGGAATTCCCCTACACTGGGGCATCGAGCCTTCACAGAACCAAGGGCCTCTCCTCCAATTGATGTCTGACAAAGTCATCCTCTGCCACATATGTGGCTGGAGCCATGGGTATCTCCATGAATTAAGTCTATTATTAACAGCAAGAACCAAATGCCAAGTTCATATTAGTTCATGAAGTAAGCCATCTAAATATTAGAGAATAAACCACAATATGAGTTTAGTCAATATTTCAATTGCAAAAAATAAGTATTTATAATAAATAGAATAGTGCTTATGATAATTAAACCAGGTGATCATAAATATATCATATGAATATAAACAAAGAATTTTAAGAAAATTTCATACCTTATTAATACCTACATTTCACTGATGAAGGAAAATAACATTTAAAAATAAGGTGAGGGTCATGCCTAAAATATGTCTTTTAGTTACCTTTGAAAACTATGGTGATGTAGAAAGACCGTTACAGACAGAGGGGATGGAGAACATCGGATCTTCTGAGTCAACTAAACAAGGTACATATGAGTTTGGAGAGAATGAGGCAGAAAGTACGGGGCCTAAATTGGTCTAATTCAGGTCCTCTGCATATGTATTATGCTATTATGTTAGGATCTTTATGGGATACCTAACTTTGAGAATGGTGTCTGACTCTTTTGCCTGTTCTTGGGACTTTCTTCCTTCTGTTGAGTTGCTGGGAACTGTTTGAAATGAAAGTGTTCAATTCATCTTATGGTACTTTATATTTTCAGGTTCAGTTCTACTTTCTTAACAGCCCATTCTTTTTTAATGAGAGACAGAAAGAAAGTAGATTTGGAGGGGAGGAGGAATGAGGAGGAATTTGGAGGAGTGGGAAGAGAGGAAAATATAATCATTATATATTATGTAAGAAAATAATCTATTTTCAATAATGAAAAGTTTTTCTATGTAAGTTGTTATTACTCTGAAAATTCCAAGGATTGTTATTGCTTTAAAATCATGTGTATTCATAAAGTAAATAAAATGTTGGAACTACTTAGAAACTGCCCAGTTTACTCAACAGCTCCCCTTTCTCTTGTTTCTATATTGTGGACTAGAATAAAAAACAACTGCTCTACCAGAGTCCTCACAGGTACATAGAAACCCAGACAAACTCTGCCCACAGCCTGTTAAAACTCATAAAAGCCAGCCCAGTTTCTTTAACAGCATCAACCCCCTTTGTCTTCATATCCTAAGCCACAACACATGCAGAAGCCTCCTGTCCTAACAGAGTCCATGCAAGGTCCCAGAAACCCAGAACCTCTAGGAAGTAATGCTGACATCCAGACTTCAGAGGTCCTACAGGCTGTATAACAGGTAGAGATACACCACAGGACCTTCGAGAACTTAAGCCAGAAGAACAAAAAGGACTCATTCCAATTACAGGGCCTCTGCAACCAACAGATTGGGAAAAGATCTTTATCAATCCTATATCTGATAGAAGGCTAATATACAATATATACAAAGAACTCAAGACGTTAGAGTCCAGAGAACCAAATAACCCTATCAAATATGGGGTACAGAGCAAAATAAAGAATTCTCAACTGAGGAATATCTAATGGATGAGAAGCACCTAATGTTCAATATTCTTAGTAATCAGGGAGATGCAAAGCAAAACAACCCTGAGATTCCTCCTCATACCAGTCAGAATGGCTAAGATCAAAAACTCAGGTGACAGCAGATGCTGGCAAGGTTATGGAGAAAGAGGAACACTCCTTCATTGCTGGTGGGATTGCAAGCTGGTACAATCACTCTAGAAATCAGTTTGGTGGTTCCTCCAGAAATTGGATGTAGTACTACTTAAGCACCTAGCTATATCACTCCTGAACATATACCCAGAAGATGTTCCAACAAGTAATAAGAACACATGCTCCACTATGTTCATAGCAGCCTTATTTATAATAGCCAGAAATTAGAAACAACCCAGATGTCCCTCAACAGAGAAATAGATACAGAAAATGTGGTACATCTACACAATGGAGAACTATTCAGCTATTAAAAACAATGAATTTATGAATTCTTAGGGAAATGGATGGATATGGAGACTATCATCCTCAGTGAGGGAACCCAATCACAAAAGAACACACATGGTATACATTCTCTGATAAGTGGATATTAGCCCAGAAGCTCGGAATACCCAAGATACAATCCACAAACCACAAGAAACTCAAGAAGAAGGAAGAACAAAGGGTGGATACTTCGATCCTTCTTAGAAGGGGGAACCAAATACCTATGGAAAGAGTTGCAGAGACAAAGTATGGAGCAGAGACTGAAGGAAGGACAATCCAGAGACTGCCCGTCCTGGGAATCCTTCCCATATACAATCACCAAACCAAGACACTATTGTGGATGCCAGCAAGTGCTAGCTGACAGGAGCCTGGTATAGCTGTCTGCTGAGAGGCTCTGCCAGTGCCCAACTAGTACAAAAGTAGAGGCTCACAGTCATCCATTGGACTGGGCACAGGGCCCTCAATGAAGGAGCTAGAGAAAGGACCCCAGGAGCTGCCATTAAAACAAATTATATGAAGATGATAGAGTACCTTAAGAAGAAAGAAGTATAGATGCTTCAATCCCACATAGAATGGAGAGTAAAACAATCACAGGAAGTAGAGGAAGAGAGGGAAGTGGGGAGAGAAGAGGAGGCAAAATGGGGGCAAGATCAGGTATTAAAAAGGACAGAAGCACAGAGGGTCAGGAAATTGAATAGAAACATATAGCACTGGGGGATGGGGAGCTAGGGATAGCCACTAGAAAGTCTCAGGCTCCAGGGAAGCAAGAAGCCCCCTCAGTCCAACTGTGATGACTTTAGCTGAAATAAACTACAAAATGGAGGTAGAAACTGTGGAGACCAGTTCCAGTATATAGGTGTAGCCCACGTGGTCCTCTTGCCGGGAAGAAGACACGCGGACACTAGGTTCCTTCTGCAGCAACTGTTTATTTGTCTCCATCCATAGTGAAAAAAAGGGGTCGAACCCAAAATCCTCACTGCTTATATACACCACAGTGCAGGGTATCTGTCCATATCATGGCGTGTCTGCTCATGATTGGCTGTTTGCTCATTACCCTACGTAACGCCCCGGGATGAGCCGTGACATGGCGTCTTTTCACTCTACACACATGCGCAAACAGTTCTCTACACACATGCGCAAACAGTTGTCCACTAGGAGTTAACAGCGGAAGTAGGCGCCATCTTGCCATGGCGAATGCCTCTCAAGATCACGGCTCCCCACATATAGGCATGGCCCCCAGTTGAGAGAAGAGAGCCATGTATCTCAAAATTTTTAACCCAGAAATGTTCCTGTCCAAAGGAAAGACAGAGACAAAAATATAGAACAGAGCCTGAAGGAAAGTTCAACAAGAGACCATCTCCCCTTGGAATCCATCCAATCTGAAGATATCAAACTCCCACACTATAGCTGATACCAAGAAGTGCTTGCTGACAAGGGCCTGATATGGGTGTTCCCTGAGAGGTTCTACAAGCTCCTGACAAATATGAATGCAACTACTCATAGCCAGACATCGGATTAACCTTGGGGACTCCAATAGAAGAGCTAGGAGAAAGACTGAAGGAGCTAAAGGGGATTGCAACTCCACAGGAATAACAATATCAATTAAGTGGACCACCCAGAGCTAGCAGGGACTAAACGACCAACCAAAAAGTATACATGGAGGGATCCATGGCTCCAGATACATATGTAGCAGAGGATGGCTTTACCCATCATCAGTGGGAGAAGAAGCCTTCTGTCCTGTGGACGATTGATATCCTTGCATAGGAAGATGTTAGTGGGGTGAGGCAGGAGTGGGTGGAAGATCACTCTCAAAGTGAGGCTGGGGAAGAGAAGGAATAGGATGGTGGTTCATAGAGTAGTAACCAGGAAAGGTAATATCATTTGAAATGTAAACAAATAAAATGATTAACAAAAAAGAAGTTAATGAATACATCCCTTAAAGAAATCCAGGAAAGCAAACAAACGGTTGAAGGAAATAACTAAGTCCATTAAAGAAAGCCAATAAAAAACAAGTCAACAGGTGAAGTAAATGAATGAATCTTTTCAAAACCTAAAATAGAAATAGATTAAAAACCAAAACATAATAAAACAAACAAACACATGCACACAACCTGAGACTATCCTGGAGATGGAAGAAAGCATAGAGAAACTACTTATGTAAACATCAACAAAAGAATATAAAAAATGGAAGACAGAATCTCAGGTGTAGGAGATAAAATAGGAGAAATTGGTACAGAGGTCAAAGAAAATATTAAATTAAAAGAGTTCATAATGCAAAACATCCAGGAAATCTGGGACACTGTAAAAAATCCAAACCTAGAAATAACAGGAATAAAAGAATCCCAGCTCAATAACCCAGAAAATATTTTCAACAAAATCATAGAAGAAAAATTTTCCAATTTTAAGAGGGACATGTGTCTAAAAGTACAAGAATCTTACAGAACCTTAAAAATATTGGACTGGAAAAGAAAATCCCATGACACATCATAACCCAAACACTAAGCATACAGAACAAAGAAATAATATTAAAAGCTGCAAGGGCAAGAGGCCAGGTAGCATATTATAGCAGACCCATTGGAATTGCACCTGACTTTTCAACAGACTCTAAAGGGTAGACCTTGAATGAACAATAGTCACCTTCATTTGGAAAAACAAAAACAAACATACAAATAACAACAAAACCACAGGATAGCTAAAAAATTCCATAGAATAAATGATCATCTAGATGCATCACCATCCCTGATTTTAAACTCTACTAGATTATAGTTATAAAAACTGGACAATTTTGGCATAAATACAGACAGTTGATCAATGACAATGGATTATAGACTCTGATATAAATCTGTATACCTGTAGACACCTCACTTTTGATAAAGAAGCCACAAATGTACACCACGGGGAAAATGCATCATAAACAAATGGTTCTGGTCTAACTGGATGTGAGCACATAGAAGAACACCAGTACGTCCATACCTATTACCCTGCACAAAGTGAATTTCAAGTGGATCAAAGACCTCAATATAAAATGAGAATTATTCAACTTTATAGAACAGAAAGTGTGGAACAGCCTTAAATTTATTGGTACAGTAGACAACTTCCTGAACTGACCATCAAAAGTCCAGGGACTGAGAAAAACAATTAATATAATATCTTATGAAGCTGAAAAGGTTTTCTAAGGCAAAGGACACACTCAATAGTTCAAAATGACAGACTACAGAATGAGAAATATTTTTACCAACCTTATGTCTGACAGAGTTATTTTACAAAATATATAAAGAGGCCAAGAAACTAATAAAAAAACAAAACAAATAATCCAATAAAAATGGAGCATAGATTAAAACACAGAATTCCTAACAGAGGACTCACAAATAGCTGAGAAGTAGGAATGTACAGGAAGGGATCCATGGCTCTAGATACATAGGTAGCAGAGGATGCCCTTGTCTGACATCACTGAGAGGGTTAGTCCTTGGTCCTGTGGAGTTTTGATGCATAGGAGAATGCTGGTGGGATGCAGCAGGAGAGGTTGGGTGGGTTGAGGAGCACCCTCATAAAGACAAAAGGGAGGGAAGAGAGGGAGATTGTGGGATGGGAGGCATGTGGAGGGGTAAGCAGGAAGTGGGATATCATTTGAGATGTAAAAAAGTAGAATTATTAATTTATTAGAAAGACTAGAAAAATTATTAAACATGCATAGCCACTAGCGAAATGCAAACCAAAATGATGCTGAGAATCCATATTATATCTGATAGAGTGGCTAAAATAAAACATACACAAACACACACACACACACACACACACACACACATGCCACAGACTGGGTTCATTGCAGGGACCTCTTGTTCCGAGGGATGAGAGTTCTGGTCAGGTGGGCAAAAAATTCAGGGAGGGACAAACAGAGTTGACACAAGGAAGTTCGGAGTCTGAGTGTATTTACACAAAGTAAAATCCAGGCTTAAATAGTATACAGAAAACAGGGCAGATGACAAAAGTCACGTAGGCAGGTGAGGGCCACATCAAGGTCAGTAAGATCAGAGAGCAAGACAGAAGTCAGGTAGGTAAGTGATGGTCACATCAAGGTTGGTAAGATCAAGCATCCAGGTGCAAAGCAGAAGAGCAGTGGTGCCCTCCCCGCTGGGGCTATTTGGCGATCACAAGCTAATTCTCTGGGTCTGCTGGAGGCAAGCACCAGGAAGTCCCAATCTAGCAGTTTCTGAAAATGCCCTTAAGTTCAGGAAGCCCTTAGATTACTCTCTGGTATGTAAAACAGTTCTGTCTTCTGTGGGACAGCCCTGAGAATTCTAACTATGTTTACAGTAAGCAATGGTGCCTGACTTCTGTTGCTACTTCTGAGGACTGATAAGGCAGCTTCTTTGTGAGAAATTCCAAGCTAACAACAGCTTGGTAATAATTTAGGATATATTGGAACACTGTGCTTGCCAGGGAACAATGCCCAAACTTAAGTTTTAGCCGTTTATGAATCATTTCTTGGGGTACCTTTATACATGAATAAGAAGGCATGTTGACGATTGGAAAGACTAATCTGGAACACATCTGGGTTAGGAGATGCCAAAGACTGACTGAATACCCAGGAGGCACAAACTCCCTTTGAAGTCATAATGCCTCTTGTCCATGATCAGGCTTTCAACTCTGATATTGCAGACTTTACTGAAGTAGATGAGTGGGTGTAGCACACACACACAAGTGATAGCTCATTCTGGTGAGGACATGGAGCAAGAAAAACTGTCCTGTTTTGGTGGTGGGAAATCAATCTTACAGAATGACTTTGGAAATCAGTTTGATGGTTTCTCACGGAATAGGGAATTGATGTATCTCACTACCCAGCAATACCAATCCTGGGCATATACCCAAAAGACACTACATCCTACCACAATGATATTTTCTCAAATATGTTGAGAGCAGCTTGATTAATCATAGCCAGAAAGTGGAATTAAAAAACCTAGATGTCCCTCAGCCAAGCAACAAATAATTTAAATATGGTATATTTATACATATAACATCATGAACTTTTCAGACAATTGGATAGAACTAGAAAAAATATCCTCAGTAAGGTAACCCATACCCATCAATACAAATATGGTTGATATTGGCTGTAGAGTAAAGGATAATCATGCTACTGTCCACATATCAAGATAGGCTAAGTGACATGGAGGGCTAAAACGGATAAAGGGGAAACACATGAATCTCTCTAGGAAGGGAAAATATGATAGGTATAGCTGGTGAACTATGGAATAAGAAGATATGGGGAAAATAAGAGTTAGGTCAGAGTGTATGAAGGGAGAAGGTACTGGGAAGGACTTCTCTGTAAAGAGCTAGAAATGTACAGCAATGGAAACTCCCAGGTATCTATGAGGGTGACCCTAAGACTGCTAATAATGGGAGATATGGAGCTTGAATAGGCCAATTCTTGTAACCTGGCAATATTTTCAATGGAACAGCCCTGTCATCAAATCAGCCATAAAACCATAGATCTACAATTCGTTTTGCCTGCAAGTTGTGCCAGGAAAATCTGGCACAGAAATTGTAGAAGTAAACCAACCAATGACAGATGAAGTTTGGGACTCTTGCCCTGAGAGGGAGCCTTCTCCTGACACTACATACAGGGCCAGGAACCAGAGGCTAGATAGTCCACAGATCTAGGATAGAATCAAACATAACTCTGCTATACTTGTAGACAGAAACCTAATGCAGTTGTCATCAGAGTGGTTTAACCAGCAACTGATGGAAACAGATGCAAAAACCCACATTCAAACATTAGGTGGAGCTTGGGAAATCATCTGGAAGACGGAGCAAGTAATGTAGGTGACTGGGATAAAGGATACCACAAGAAAACCCACAGAAAACTCAGAGCATTAAAGTAACTTGAAAACATAAGAAGGACTTACAGAGATTGAACTGACAATCAGGGAACCTATCTGTGTCCAATCTAAGCACTCTGCTTCTGCTGGGTTTGTCTCCTCTTCCTCCTCCTCCTCCTCCTCCTCCTCCTCCTCCTCCTCCTCCTCCTCCTCCTCCTCCTCCTTTTTGTTTTCTCATGGGACTCCTGACAGTGGAGTCTAACTTTTTTTCCTGTTTTTAGGACCCAATTCCTCCTTCTAGTTTGCCTTGTTCAACCTTAATATGTGGAGTGGTGCTCAGTCTTATTGCAACTTTGTATGCCATGTTTGTTTGATACACCTGATATCCCTCCCCTTTTCAAGAAAAAAAAGGATGATTAGGGTATGGGGGAAGATATTTGGTGGCGGGGAAAGACTGGGAAGAGGAGTGGACTGCAGTTGGGATGTAGTATATGAGAGAAGAATAAATAGAGGATAAAAATATTATATTTTCTTAATAGAGAGACAAATGCAAATATGTTTCTTTCTTTTGTCTTTGTTTCCATACCTTCCCTCTTTCTTTCATTCATTATTTTATTTATGGAGACAACTTCTTATTCATGTACCTTAACCCAGTCTTATACTTGCTATGTAGATGATGCTATAACTGAACTCTTGATCCTCCTCCCTCACCTCCTGAGAAATGGAGAACAGATTAAAGAAGTATGCCACCACACTTGACAACCGCAAATCTTTACTACATTATTATCTAGGGATGAGAAGAATCCCAAGCTGAGAAATATTAAAACTACTCTATTCTTTAAAACCATGAGCTTTCTATGACTGCTAACACATGTGACATTAGGACATTTTTATTATCTCATAAGCAAACACCCTTCATGTTAAGATTCACTAATCTGCCACCTCCACAATAAGTAGCAGCAAACCAATTTCAAGATTCTAAGAATCTGCCTTATGAGAACATTTCAAAGAATCATATAATACTCAACCACTCCCCATATATATTTGCTTTACATTCTATAATATTTCAGATTCATCGCTATTAAATTATGTATCCAATTTCTCTTATGTTTAACATTCTATATTATAAATACAGTTTCAATTTTCAAACTTTCATGGTCTGATGGGCAATTACATTATATTTGTTTTAGGTTATTTATGAATAATGACACAAATATTTGTATACAATTTAGCATTCCATGAAATTATGATTTAAATTCTTTTGCATGCATCCTGACTGATGCATGGAAATGTGTATTCACATAATAACTAGGTTAACATTTTAATAAACTGCAAAACTATTTTACTATGCTCCTTTTGCTATTTTTATCATTCCCACCAGCAATACATATGTTTAATTTTACCTGAATCCTCTATAACCTTAAATACAGACATTATAATATTTGTGAAGTAATATCTTATGTGTCTTCACTTACATTGCCCTTTTAAGTCAAAACATTGCACAACTTTTCAAGTATTTGATGGAAAATTAAATTTGTTCTATATATTACAGATTAGCTTTAGGGTTTATATGTGCTCTGTATACAGCGGTTTTTTTAATGAAAAACAGCAACTACTAGATATTTTCTCCCTTTTACCTAAGACATAAGGTTTTTTGAAGTTGTATTAAGTATTTAAGTCTTTTAGCTGCTAATTAGAAATTAAAATATCATGTATATATATTTAAGCACTGCTTATTCTGATGTGTCTGATTTAAGATTTATTAACTGCAAAACCTATATGTAAACAACAACTGAATCTAGACATAAATAGCAATTTATCTCTTCTCTATTCAGTTAAGAAATTATGCTGTGAAGTTTTCTATTACTGCTTGGCAGGTTGATGAGAAAACAGTGTCATCCATATCAACGCATCAGCGTCTCCAAAGATGTTCTTTTAGAATTTCTGTTTATCACTTCCTTTTTTATTTATTTACATTTCAAATGTTATCTCCCTTCCCAATTTCCCCTCCACAATCCCCTATTACCTCCCCCCTTCCCCTTGCCTCTATGAGGGTGCTCTGGCACCTGCCCACCCACTCCTTCCTCAGCTGCCTAGCTTTCCCCTATTCAAGGTCATCAAGCCAGCACAGGACTAAGGGATTCCCCTCCCAGTGATGTCAGATAAGGCAATCCTTTGCTACATTTCCAGGTGGAGCCATGGGTACCTCCGGTGTACTCTTTGGATGGTGGTCTAATCCATGGGTGTGAGTCTGTGTACCAGAGGCTTTCCAAGGAGATCTCTGGCCAGGCCTGGTGCAAGAGTTCCTGTGAAGGGAAGCGAGCACAGGAGGTAGGGAGGGAGGGGAAGTTGCTTCCACCACTTCTGCTGCAGGAGTTGGCTTCACCTTCATCTCTGTCCTGCCCTCCAGGTTAGATTACTCTGCACACACCTGCACTGAGTCTGGTCAAGTTAGGCTGACTAGAGGCCGACTAGCCAGTGAGAAGTGCAACAGAGCTTCAGGCAGCATTTCAGGAGAGCAGACCTCTTCCCAAGTGTTACAGCTCTTAGAACAAAAGGCTCAGACGAGAGAGTAGTTCTTTCACACCTTTAATTTCCTGGATAAGATTTATATACTGTTTCGGGGGTAATTCAGGTTTTGACATCAGGTACTTCTCATTGGTTTGGACTGAGGGCTTGGGGAAACCTTATTTGCATGTGGGAAGACTTGGTGCAGCCTGTAAGTGACCAATATCACACACTTCTCCTGCAGCTCCTACAGTCCTTGCCCTAACTTCCCCCATTGGGGTCCTTGCTCTCAGTCCAATGTTTGGCTGTGTACATCCCCAACTATATTTGTCCAGCTCTGGCAAAGCCTCTCAGGGAACAGCTATACCAAGCTCCTATCTGTAAGCACTTCTTGGAATCAGAAATAGTGTCTAGGTTTGGTGTCTACAGATGGGATGGATCCCTAGATGGGGCAGTCTTTGGATGGCCTTTCCTTCAGTCTTTGCTCCACTCTTTGTCCCTGTATTTCCTTTTGACAGGAGGAATTCTGGATTAATATTTTTGAGATGGGTGGGTAGCCCCATCCTTCAACTTTGGTGGATAATTCAGCTAATGTCTTCCCGGTTGGGTCCTGGGAACCTCTTGGGACGTTTAGTGGCTACCTCCTGTTCCTTTCCCTCACTGCTACATGCCTACTTTCAAATTCCTGACCCTTTGTACTTCTACCCCATCTCCTCCCATATGAACTGGACCCCCTTCTTCCCTGCCCCCTCTCTCTCCCTCCAAGATTCCTCTCTCCCTCTACTTCACAGACCCTTCCAGAGAATGGGTTTACCTTATAAAATAGCAGAGCTGAATGCCATCTGCCTTTTGCTTAGCCTGTGCCTAATATTAAGTGTTTCTTGCTCTTAAGTTTGGGAAGTAATGTTTACGAAGACTATTTTACTATCAAAGGCTTTTGAGTCAGTGATTAATTTACTTCCTCCAGGTAATGCAAAGATTAAATGGAGGAAATTAGGACCTAAGACGTTTGCCTTTAAATCTTTTACCCACAGCAAGTCTCGACAGAGAGTATACCTCAGTGCGGTTGGGCCTTCCTACACTGGCTTTGTCGGGAGCCTCTACCGGGTGGTGGGGAAATAAAGAGGGTGGGAAGGGACCCGAGTCCTGCCAGAGCTCAGGTACTCTGGCTAGGTAGACATGGGAGACTGCCCACCCACTCCAGACCTCCAGGTGGGCGTCTGGCTGTGGGAAGCCATGGCATCCCAGTCGGCAGGGGTGAAGAGGGAGCAGTTCCATGGGTTTTCAGTCTTGGGCATCCCAGACACCTCTGGATAAGGATACCATGGAAGAGCTGAGAATGAAGTGGAGGCCCCAGGGACAGCTCAGTCAGCCCAGGGATACAAGGGAGAAAGGGGCAGAGAGAAAAGGGGGCGCCAGGTGGTAGGAGAGAGTTCTTGGTCCTGTCTAGTGGCTGGAAGCGCTGGGAGACTTTCCTGCAAGAGATTAGATATGGTTCTTTAGGGGAAGGACTAATCCATTGCTCCATCTGGGAAGTGTAGATGAAAGGAGGCAGTCCATAGTTTTTAGGCTTTATTGTAGAAGACAGAGAGAGAGAGAGAGAGAGAGAGAGAGAGAGAGAGAGAGAGAGAGAGAGAGAGAGAGAGAGAGAGAGAGAGAGAGAGAGAGAGAGAGACAGAGACAGAGAGAGAGACAAAGAGAGAGACAGAGACAGACAGAGACAAACAGAGACAGAGGAGAAAGGAGTAGAAGAAAGAGGGCAAGAGGTGAAAGTAAGAGCAAGAAGTTAAGAGTAAGAGGTTGAGAGAGAGAGGAGGGGTCAAGCAGCCCCTTTATAGTGGGCTGAGCTACCTTTCTGTTCCCAGGATTGGGGCATACCTGGCTGTGGTCAGGTTAACTATTGGGGTGGAATCTATCCAGAATACTGGGAGCTTGGGGCATTGTCTAGCCACAGGATAATGGAGTGAGGGCTCATCATGTCAGGCATCTAAATCTGGGGATGTAGCTTTACTGTTCTGTCCTTTGTAGAATTTTCTACTCGGTCTCCAGAGTAAGCCTAGCTCAACCAAGAACACAGACTGTTTCATGGTCCAATATGGCTGCTTTAGTATATGTTTGAAAGGTGAGCTTATACCTTATTCTTTATGTACTTTCAAGTACGGTGTGTGTGTGTGTGTGTGTGTGTGTGTGTGTGTGTGTGTTGTGTGTGAGTATATGTGTGTGTGCATATATACATGAGAACACATGAAGGTGAAGTGAGTGTGTGTGTGTGTGTGTGTGTGTGTGTGTGTGTGTATGAACGAGAACATCTAAAGGTAAACAAATAACCTCTGGTTTTAGTTCTTTCCTTTTACCTTTGGAGCAGGGTCTTTTATCAGTCAAGCTGGCCTATGAGCTCTCAGGAATTCTTCCTTTTCTACTTTGCATATCCTCACAGGATTAATGGGATTACAGATACTCTTTACAATATTAAGCTTTGGCTAGTTTCTGGGCATTCATACTCAGGTGCTCGCATTTGTGTTAGGAGGCACTTTACCCACTGAGCAATCTTCGATCTCCTTGTATTGTACTTTTACTAATATAATATTACTCTACGGTGTATTTTTATTTCTTCTTATTGCCTAAGTTAACTATTTTCAGACTGTTCAAATCAATAGCTTTCAAATACATTTTACCAAAAGTTCTATCAAACCATGAAGCATATTCCCATGATATAAGACTGAGATTTTCACTCAATAGGATGTGAGAAGACAAGAAAACAAAATTGCCCATGGATAAAAGATTCTATAACACCTAAACTTTAAAAACCATGAAAATAGAACCAACTATTGGCATTAGAATACGGTAGAATGTCACAAATTTCTTAATTTCAATGAAAACAATAGTCTGTGTAGATTTTTCTAAATAACTTCATTTTTATTTATTCTTTGATATTCCATACATAAATAAATGTAATCATTGTAACCATATCATATCCATCCTTATCCTCCCCATATAAATACCCCACAGTTCTTCCACCATATTTCCTTTCTGTCTTTGTACACTTACTTCATAATCTACTGACTTAAATTAGTATTGTCCATAGTTACATTGTATTTGGCCAAATAATACAGTGTGGTCAACAGACCAGATGTAAAAATATTGAATAAATGTGACTCTCCTTTACCTAACATAGAGCTACTAACAGCATTGTCCCAGCTACCAGTTCATATCTTGTGACGCTATCTGCTCCATGCTGTAATAATGACTGGATTTGTTTTATGCATGTCTTGTGTAGACAACAAAAGATGCTCTGAGTTCTTGAAGCCAATGATACTATCATGTTTGTCAACTTTGTATCAATACTGCTTTTGTAGTTCCTATTGGAGAATGGCTCCAATAAACTCACATTATTTCTTCTATCATGTATATAATCCTGTAGTAGAAGAATGTAAATAGGAAGAAAAATCAGGGAATAAAATCTGAGTGACAACTATATTTGACTATTCTGGCTTCTAAAACTACAGATATAGATTAGGTGGTTAACACAACTAACCTGGTTAATTTCTAGAGGATAGGAAGTATGTGATGAAGATGTAGACAAATACAGCTACTACTAAAGCCAGTTATTCTTGATTGCAAGTGGTTTACTTCTTACCCTGTCAGAAGGTAATTAAAGATCTACAGCTCTACTTTTATATGTCATCATTGCCACTACTCTTAAAATATCATCAAATTTTCACATCTAGTAAATGAAATACTTCTGAGAATATAACTTCCATATATGAATATTTTAGAAGAGAAGAGGCATATTTACTCAATCCATGCTATAAACTTTTAATCCTACTGGTAGTCCAAATTAATAAAGTCTCAAATATGTAATGATGATGTTGAGAACAATAAATATTGAAAACAGAAGGTATTTATTGGTCAGATATATGCTTTAAAAATAATTCTGGCATGATTATTACTAATATTTTCTAAGAAAGACAATAGTAGGCAATCAAGCTCTCTTTGTTTTTAAGCTTTTAAGGAATAAGGGCTCATATGAAGATAAGGTTTAGAGCCTGATTTTAATCATCCTGTGCCAGATATCAATAGAGACTGAGAGTATAATAAACTGCTTTACCAGTGAGTCAATGAATGATATTGTGTCTACTGTTTTAGCTGAATCTGTTAACCAAGAATCAATTTGTGTCTACATCAGAACAATGTTGAAGTAAAATATTCCATGGACTGACAATAGAGTTAAAGCATAAAACCTGGATTATTATTAGCACCATGTAAAAACCAAGATATGGCACTGAATGAAAGTAATTGCATTTCTGGAAAGTGGAAATGGGCATAACTCTGCTAGGTTAGGCATTTAGTAATCATAATATAAATTAGAAACAATGTTTAAAAAAATGTGGGCAGAAGTGGAGGCTCACAGCCATCCATTGAACTGAGTACAGGGTCCCCAGTGAATGAGCTAGAGAAAGGACCCAAGGAGCTGAAGGGTTTGCAGTGCCCCCCCATAGGACAAACAACAATATGAACTAACTAGTACCCTCAGAGCTCTCAGGGACTAAACCATCAACCAAATAGTACATATGGTGGGACTCATGGCTCCAACAGCATATGTAGCAGAAGATGGCCAAGTCGGTCATCAATGGAAGGAGAGGCCCTTGGTCCTCTGAAGACTCTATGCCCCAGTGTAGGGGAATGCCAGGGCCAGGATGTGGGAGAGGGTGGGTTGGGTCAGCAGGGGGAGGAAGGAGAGAACAGGTTTTTTGTTTTGTTTTGTTTTGTTTGCTTGTTTTTTTTTCGGTGGGGAAACTGGGAGAAGAGTTATCATTTGAAGTGTAAATAAAGAAATATATAATAAAAAAAGAATGTGGGGAAGGGATCATGGGAGCCTCTGGATGCTCACGTGTGCACTCTAATCGAGATAAAGGAGTCCAAGAACGCGCACATGCACAAGTACACACTTAAGCAAGTGTGCAGGCTAACCAAAAGTTATATCTCAAGCACTTAGGAAACTAAAAACTTATAGGTATTATTATGGACTTTGGAAAAAGTACAGATATAGGGTGAAGATGAAAGAAAGATCCTTACATATGACCAAAGCCTGTTCTACATATGTATAAAAATAAAACATTGAATCTCATTAGTAAGGATCAAATAATATAGCATAGAAAAGAATGAGTAAACTTAAAAGGAACTATTATGTACAATAAATATACATGTGAATAAATTCACTAGAACTCAAACACATATATGACAGTACTCTTCTATTGCTTTAAGGTTTGTTGATGTCTGTGGGGGATTTGTTATTTACATCTATAAATAATGTAGTATTTATCCTGTGGTAAACAATTATATGGCAGATTTCTCAAAAAAGAAAATAACTTTGCCTCATCTACTTATGGTGATCTCATTTTATTAGATTCCTCACAGTACTTAAAAATTGCTTCAATAAAAAGTGGAATTTCAGCTATTCTTTCAATAACCCAAGATTTGTTATGCTAATCAACTAATTCCTTAGGCTGTTATATGTCTGCACCTTCCTGCAGGATTAGAAACACTTCAATTCAAGAGATTGAGCTTCACTGTTCCATTTTATAGAACAATTATGCAAACAGATGCAGGAAGAAATCACACAAAATGACTACATTAAAAATCAAAATCACAGTGTATGTTGGGAGCAGCTGAAGTCTCCAGTCCATGTGTATTACTGATGCATGCATAGCCATATCAAGAACTCCAATGCGTCACACCTACAGGAATGGCAGGTTATACGCAAGTGAGGCCCAAATGAATAGCAAAACATTCTCATGGTCCGTATATCCATGTTGGGGAACAGTTGACTGTTAGGTAAAATCAGTGTGTGCAGCATATAACAACTGCAGCCTCTTCACCCAGCATCAGTGTGTAATAAGCAGCTTGAATTATGATGCTATTGGCATGGTTCCTTCAGAGTGCAAAGCTTACTTGAGCTTTATTTTGTTTCTAGGTCTTTACATATCTTTTTCCCTTATCACCCAGTTAGGACAATACAGCACCATGCAGGTGTACTAAGTCCTTGTGTCTATTTGTGAAATAGCAATTTCAATAACTTAATGTCTCCTGGTTACAAAGATTGTAACACAGTTGATCATAAAATAAAGCATGTGTATGTGTACTACTTTGAAGAGAATAGACTTCTAAAAATCAGGAAAATATAGAACATTTCATTTTTCTTTCAGCCTACTGCCATCATTAATATTTATTACTTATAATTTTAAAGAATAATTTGTAATAAGTATAGAAAGTGGTCTATATTTGTGATAAATTTCACTCAAAGGACATATATGAATACTGTGCAGAAACTCCATTGTCACTGTCTCATTGTCTGTGAAATTAAATGGTAGGTCATTTCCTGGTTTACCAATGACTCATTTTGCCAATTTCACTATGGATATTTTCTGTAACTAACATATAGACAATCAACAGATGTTTCATTCTACTTATTTGTAGAGGTGGAGAATTACAAGTATTGTTTTTTACTTTAAATAATTTAAATATAGGAAAAATGACTGATGAATGTATGTATCTGTGATTCTGTCTATGTGGTGTCTGTGTGGTGCTTTCAATTGAGTGCAGGCATACATTTGGAGATCAGAGCAAGAGGTCTTGCATCTCCTTCTATCACTCGTAACATTATTTCATTGAAACAGATTCTCTTACTCAACCAAGAGCTCAAGAGTTTGGGTAGGTCACCTGACCAGGGAAGTGTCAAGATTTGCCTATGTCTATTTTCCCAAATACTGAGCTTATAGCATATGCTCCAAGAGCTGCCTTTTTATGTGGGTGTTGAGGTTTTGAACTTAGGTCCTCATGCTTCCACTACCATAGCTCTTACTCACAGATATAACTACCTCCAATATTTTTTGCTGTGAAAATTTTATAGAGTTTCAAATTTCCATAAGCAGGTTTTTTTTTTTTAATAAAATCCTGCTCATCAATGAGTTGCTTGCCTCAGCAGAGTCGCGCCAGTGTGGGGTAGTAGAAATACAGAGTACATGTTCTGCAAAGCACACAGTGATTTACACTACACAAAGTTTACAGACATCAGTTGAAAGCAAATTTCTAGTGACCTTTGTTAATTTGTTCCAAATTAAGTTTGCATCTGGATGCCAAATTGGGATTTTGCTAATTTTCTGTTTTCAAATTAATGAAGTATCTTCCCTTCAAATTTTTGCTAACGTTTATTTTTTTTTTCAGTTCAGAATACTGAAATATACCAATATACTGTTTTTATATCTCTCTCTTCCTTGGAACATGTAATTTTCTAAATAGACTAAAATTACCACAATCATTTCCTCTTTGACCCAAGAAATAGAAGAGTTTTCTTTTTCTGAGTATCTCAAAAGGCTTCAGATTTATAGGTCTTTTCTTTTGTTTGGCTCATTGTTTGGTTGTTTTTGTTTTTAAAACCTCATATCCTCATCAATTGACTTCAGAAAAGGTATTACAATAATTTCTAACCCAATGTTTATCCTTTATGATAATAAAATAGGATTAAAAAGAAAATTGTACATCAGTGATGAAAATGGAAAAATTTATATAAAAATACATACTTTGTATATTAAAAATAATATCAAATTGTTAAATATAAATGATAAAATATAAATTAAATTCAATATAGTATATGCAATTGAAATATAATGTACATAATAACATGTTTCAAATAACATGGAGTTATATATATTCATGCATTTATTTACTATATTATGCACTCATTATGATGATCAAGTATTTCTATCATTTAATTCTTGCTTATCTGTCAAAAATAGCAGTTCTAAGTAAATTTATTTCAACTTTAGTGGTTTAGATTGTTGAGTCTTCTCAAAAATCATTTAGTAATTACTTCAGAATCTCAATACTAGAAAATATAGTGATGGCCAAGAATTCATAGAAATTCAATTCATAGAAATGCGTCTCTATCCACAAAATTATTTTATTTCCATTTTTGTAACTTCTATGAAGGAAAAATTATAATCTATAAAAGGCCCATGTTCAGGATCATCATGGGAAAATCCACAAAAAAATTTTCCTTGTGTTCTTTAGGAAGCAGACATGTTGAAAGAAAAAAGAATGCCAGAGGATAGACACAAAGGGTGGTATAACTGAATGCAGAAAGAAACTTGAATCATAATTGATCAATGTACCTAACCTGAAGAAGGTATGCAAGGATTGAAGCACATGAGACTCATACTATGTCGAGTTAGAACAATGCATTTGAGAACATTTCTTTTACAAATAATGAACAAAATTCCTAAAGAAGGAAAGAGATGATTTGCCCTTAATTCTAGTAAATTAGTTTTCAAAAGAGAAATGTTTTGGAGATGAGGTAAGTTATTTTGGAAGCCTCCTTATCAACACTGCATCTCATAGCACTCCTCCCTATACCCTGATATTACATACTTTCTAGCCCCAGTTCTCCAATGTTTTTTGGGCATTTTATTGATGTCCCATCTTTGGCTAAGATCTTTAGCAGTATAAAATATCATATTGTCAGCTAACAAATACTTATGTCCAAGTATATTAATCCTGAGTCTCTTTTAGCATATTGCTATAGTTTGAGGTTAAAATACAGAAGATAATCTGATAAAATATATTTTATATTGAATCACCTTAGGAAGACTCTAAGAATTTCTCCTTGCTCAGTCTCTTTAAGTTTTAAGGAGCCGGGTTTGGAGTTTAAGACATGGAATTCCTCAAAAATTCTCATGAGACTCTCAGGAGATTGGGGAAGGATCATAAGGGTAACAGGGTGTCACTGATATTAACATCTCTAAATGAAATTAAAAATTCCTAGTAATATGCATCAGTGACCTGGGCTTGAAAAACAGAGAGTGTTTAAAGGCTACACTTAAAACCAAAAAAACACAGATAAGAGGCTATGGATTCAGTCCCAAAGGTTATAATAAAATGATTATTAAAATAAGCTTTTCATTTATTTATAAGGTCAAACTTCACTTTAATAAGCGTCATCCCATTGTTTGCTTCATTTTCTTATAAGACTAATTTTTCCTACCATATTTATTAGAACATAAAGAATTCTTTTTTCTCTTAATTGTTTCATCTACAATTTCATAAGGTACTGGAATATACTTATGGGCACTACTCTTGTAATTTTAATGGGACATTTGAGAGAAGATGAATAAATTAGGCACTAATAATTTTGTCTTGTTCCCTTTCAATAACTTTATTTGTAGAAATAAAAATGACAGAGCTTCTTATTTTAGTAGAGATTGATTAAGAGATAATGTAAGAGGATAAAAACTGTGCTTTTAGAAGGGAACCTACTATTGGCACTTTATTAGTTGAACATAATTTCTAATTGCATTCTAAAAATTATCCTTTTAACACCGATAAGTATTGCTCTCACCCAACAGCAAAGACATTTCTTTTTACAGCAAACAGAGACCATTACAGGAAACATCTATAAAAATGCAGAGATCAATGGAATATGGAGAGCCCCGCTCAACATATGAATTCACAACAAAACTTCTGAACCTAAGGCTCTGGGATAATTTCAGAAGAAGAGATGGAAAGATTATAAGACCAGGGGAAATATGCTGTGAGAATGTATATATTTGAATTAGCATATATGATTCAACCATGATACCTCAGCAATATTGCTCCTCTTCACAGGACCAAAACCATAACAATATCAGTAAACATACTAATATAAAAGGAAGGAATCTCAGTGGGCCCAACTCCTAGGCACAGAGTTATGGGTAACAACTGACTACTGAGAGGAGAAAGACCTTCTCCTAATTGATTATTCAGTGCAAAGTAGTTAGCCCTGAGATCAAGTATAGCTAAGGTATTCTAAATGGACTTAGCTGGTTATATTTATATAATTTTGCTGTAAATCTAGGTAACAACAATGATAAAAAAAATCAGCCTACCAATTTGACATGGGTTTGAGGGGCAGTGACACGTGGCAAGGCTGCATGGAGGAAAGTAATGAGGGAAGTGATGAAGTTACATTTGTTGTATTTCAAGTTTCTTTTTTTTAATTTACAGAGAAAATCACCTTAAAAGGTTTCAGAGGGAGAGGAAAATAGAAATATTGTGTAATGAACATAGTGTTTCTGATCTATTGACTAATAAGAAAACACACAGAGAAACACAAAGCAGCCTGAACATTTCACAGCCTAAGGGAGTGCATTGGTTTTTTTAGGAACTGGAAAGCACATTGTGCCCCAGGAGCCATAGATCATAACCAGAAAAACCTATGGCACGTGGCTCTTTTTTTTTTTTTTTTTTTTGGTTTTTCGAGACAGGGTTTCTCTGTGTAGCCTTGGCTTTTCTGGAACTCACTTTGTAGACCAGGCTGGCCTTGAACTCAGAAATCCGCCTGCCTCCCAAGTGCTGGAATTAAAGACGTGCACCACCACTGCCCAGCTGGCACGTGCCTCTTAAGGTATCAAGTCCAGGCATACTGCATGGTTCCCTGAACCCTTGCTGAGCTATACACTTCTAAATAACTAAGACAGTAAGTTTTATATTATGCATTTTTATTAGAACAATAAAGCCTGGAAAAATAGAAACATTTAATTATTTATTTGGAGTGTTTTTGAGAGGAAGGGTATGTGTAATTTTTCATGAATGTATGTGCATACCTACATTCACCTACCTGTGCATTTAAAGGCCAGAGATCAATGTCCACTATCTTCTCTGTTTCTCCACTGTACTGTTTGAGACAAGGTCTCACTGAACCTAGATTGTTCGTTATAAACTTGAACAATCTTGTCACCCTGCTCATAGATCCTGCTTATCTCAATCCTTTCCCAGAACTTGATCTATAGGTGCATACAACTTTATCTAACTTTTTAGGTTCTAAGGAACTCCCCTCAGTTCCTCATCTTTTACAGCAGATCACTTTACCACTGATACATCTCCCAGCCTAAACATGTGAATCGTCACTATACCATTCAGCATCTCACGTTTATTAGGCCTATAATGTAGCACCCTGATACTGTCTAGAACATGCATGGATTCATAAAATCTTGTAGCAAGTGATGATTTCTCCCCAGGAGACTGGAGATTTTAGAGACCATGACCTTTAAAATATGACTTGCAATTTGTAATTTCAATGGGCTTGATTATGTGAATTAATTCTCAATCTCCAGGCTATGAAACTACAATAGAAAATTCATACATTAATGCCTAAGTGATTCGTAAAATAAATTAGCTTTTCAGCCACTAAATATTATCCTGGGGTCAAAAATATTTATTACAGTTTCCCACATTATCCAGGTTTGAATCCATAGAGGATGACATATTGAAAAACAATTCATTTCAATATTCAATAATTTTAAATTTTTCTTTAACTAATTTCTAATTTGATATTATGTTTTAGGTTTATAACACTATAGAAAGATAGATTTTTTTTTCTTTAATATGGGCAGGGTTGTAAATTCTGTGAAAGTACATCTGATTAAGAGCAAATTTGCTATTTGAATTCAGTTTAGAAAAAGCCTGTTTATTAGTTTTGAGCAGGTTACCTATGATTGATTTAAAACATAATAAATAAGGAACAGGCAAAGGAGTTGATTATATCATCAGTCTGGTTCTTTGTTTATTTTTTTCTTTTGTTGAAAATAGTTTTTTTTTCCCTTGTATAATGTATCCTTATTACCATTTCTCCTTCCTGTGTTCCTCCCAATTCCTTCTCACATCCTTTCTCATATGGAATCCTCTCTTATATGTAATCACTTCATTTCCTCCACTCATTAGAAAACAGATTTCTAAGCTACATAATATAATTATATGATATAAAACAAACATCTGAAAGAGACAAAATGAGTGGAAACAAAAGAGCCAAACACGGCACAGGAAAAAGATAGAGATGCATAGACTAACTCATTTGCATACAGAGGAACCCCGCAAAATCACAAAACTTGAGACCATAGTACATATTGAAAGGATGTACTGTATGTGAGTATGTAGGTAAAAATGAAATCAATAAATAAATATAAGTTAATGAATGAAATAAAATAAAATCTATGTTTTTAATTACTAGTTGTTCTAGTATTTTGATTGACGTATATATTTATATGCGACCTCTGCCCTTACTCACTCCAAGTGTTGCTTCTAGCTGACATCCTCTCTCCAGGCTGGGTTACATGCTGTGATTTGTTCTGACTTCAGCTTTCAGAGGCCCTATGCATACTATCTTGTGCAACTTCTCTGCTCAGTCCAGAGAACATAGTTTTGCTATAGCCATCTGTTACCTCTGGCTGTCTGCACCCTCTCATCGATGGTCACTGAGCCTTGCATGGAAATTTAGTATGATTTAAATTTCTAATATAGGTATGGGCACTCTGCAGTCTCTGGTCCTGTCCACGTTCACCAATTGTGTATAATCACCATCTAGTTTAAAAGGCAGCTTCTGTGATGAGTGTTGAAAAATACAATGATTATAGGGTATGCAAGAAATTAATTATTATATTTAATTGTATATTGAGTATTGGAGGAAGAAGTGGGAAACTTTAACAATGCTCTTTTTTTTCCACTAAACTCTCAATCTGAGAGGACAATCTTGTTTTTAAAAATAGGCTAAAAGGAAGTAATAAAGAAGATATCCCTGTGTAAACCTAGATTTAGTTTCTATCTTTGTGTGTGTGTGCTCTTTGTTTTGTTTTGTTTTGTTTTGTTTTTCGAGACAGGGTTTCTCTGTATAGCCCCAGTTGTCCTGGAACTCACTCTGTAGACCAGGCTGGCCTCAAACTCAGAAATTCACCTGCCTCTGCTTCCCAAGTGTTGGGATTAAAGACATGCACCACCAGTGCCCGGCTGTGTGTCTGCTCTTCAGCTTCTGTGAGGATCATGAGCTGCTAACCTGAGCAGTATTCAAGGGGAATGTGAGTAACTCACCAGAGCTGTAAAAGGAAAAATTGTAGTGCTTTTGTGGTTTCCTTTCACAATAAGTAACCCTGCTTCCTCTATCCCACTTTGGACAATTCTAACCTGATCCTACAGTTCTAAGAGGAGGTCATTTAGGTGAGGCTAGACATCAGTGGGAAGAAGTGCTGAGTACAGGAGACAGTCCTGGGAATGGGACTATGATTAAAGGACATTGTGCACATTTGATGGCATCATAACAAAGCCTAGTGTCTGTTGTACTAATAAAAGGTCTTTTTAATATTATTCCATTTTTGAAATTATACCTGTGCTTTCATTCATCTGTGTATGAGTAGGTACATGCAAGGGAAAGTGAACACCAAGGCCAAGCTGACTGTTGATCCCCTGTAAATGGAATTGTAGGTAGATGTGAGCTGTCTGGCTTGAATGCTAGTACTTACCAGGAACAATGTACAATCTGTACTGCTGATCCATCTGGATAGCCTTGAAAATATGAATTGTAAAGCATATAAATGATAATGAATAAAAAGTCAAAGCAACATAATATGGACTATCAAAGCTAGAAAAGTTTACCAAGATATCCAATATGGACAATGAGGTATTAGTTGATTAATTGTCCATAGATCTAAGATTATAAAAGAAAATTTATTTTCTTCAAAAAATGGTGAAACTGTCCAATTGGAAGTGATGTCAGATGCATAAATTAAATGTAGGTAAAGAAAATGTCAAATACTATGATGATATGACCTACCATGTCATCACATGGCATATGACAGCAGTTTCTGAGCTGGTATTTTTTCCCTTTGTTCTTTGTCTTTTCTTCTTTTCCTTTACAGTATTAGAATGCTGACTTGTGAACTTGCTTGCCCTCTTAGATGGATGTGTTATCTGGATGAGTTTAGGAAGCAGGCACTGGAGTTCTTTGGGCAGAGATGTAGTGCGTTTGCCTAATGTATTTGGCAAGTGCTCATAAGGAAACTACTTTGTTTCTATTCAGATAGATATTATATTATTCTTCCTAAATGTGATTACCTGTATTCAGTCATTTGTGTGTGAGGCAGAGGGCTGTTTAATATTGAATAGAAAGCAAATGTTGCTGAGGTTTATCATGCTGGTGGTTAAACTGAGAAGAGACTCACACCAGTACAAAATGTTCCTGGTAGCTCAGCTGAATTTTGCATGCAAAGAACAAATGGTTGTACTCATATGAATCCAAAGATGCTACTTCATTAGCAAAATGTCTAAAGCACCTGGTAAAGGAAGGAAAGAATTTTCATGTACCAGAACTAATCCTAAAATATAACAGGTTCTTATAGGAAACACTATTAAAAGAACAGAAAATCCTCCACAGAGATATCTTCCTTTCTACAGCCACCTGAAAGTATTCTATATAAGGTTTTCTTTGTGTGTGTGTGTGTGTGTGTGTGTGAGTGTGTGTTTAGTGCATGGTGTATGTATGTATCTATACATATGCACCAATGCAGAGGATGTCAAGTTTCCTGCTTTATCACCCTCAACTCCTTTGAGACAAGCTTTCTAAATGACACTAGACCTAGGCTGATGCCCAATATGCTCCGGCAATCTAGTTGTTGCTCTGCCCTGCACATCACTGTGATTACCGTCATATATATGCTCAGCCACATCTAGTATTTCTCTCTAGGTGCCATGAGTTTAAACCTACATGGTCATACTTACACAGAAAGCACTCTTATCCACTGAGCCTTCTTCCCAGGCTTCATGCTTTATTTTCTAAAAGATGAGAAAACAGAATACACACGAGTAAATCAACTCAGCATCTCTATGTGCAGTTTAGAGAAAGTACACAATTTGACCACTAGGTTAAATAAGTGTATTTACCAGACGTTTCTGGTTGTACACTGAATAATGCCTTATTCCTTTCCTCAACAACAACAATAACAATAACAACAACAACAATGACCACAACAAAGCAAAACATGTAAATATACACTCCCATCAGAGGACCACATTTCCCAGGTTCCCTTAAACCTAAGTATGATTGTTTCATCTTTCTGCTGCAAAAGAGTATAGACCCAATGAAAATAAATTTCACTATATTCCCTTAAAAGAATACTTCTCCTTATATTACAACATTATATATAATGCCAAGGTAGATAACAGGGACCAAAAGATTAGGCTAAAAGTTGCTGCTACCAAACATATAAGCAATCCTAAGCTGTAAGGAGCCTAAGAACGGCACTAAGTGACACTACGTGAGCATTTGCTCTGCTGTTACCAGCTAGTTGAATCTAATCCAATCTCATGTGTGTTTTGAAGGAGATGGGTATAGAGTCTTTCAACAGTCTTGTCTACTCTATGAGCTCTAGGCAGATGGAACATCATGTCTCAAAAAGAAAAGAACAGTGCCTGAAGTAATCACATTTGAAGTTTTCCTCTGGCCTCCATAAGGCTAAGAACTCACTTAGATGCACAAATACTCCTTTTCCAAACACACACACACACACACACACACACACACACACTCTATCAAATTTAGGTTCTGTACTTTTGTGCATCTCTCATTAAATTACTACCTTGGGATCACATTACTACGTACTTGGAAAAAGAATATTAACCATTCAAACCTCAGATGTTTAGCTTATCATTGGAAGGACACAACATATATGTAAAGAAGATGTCTGACATCTCCAATCTTTATTATATACCAGAGACAGTAGGGCAAAAAATAAACAACTAAATCTACTTCCAGTTGTGTGTTCTTCTGTGTGTGTTGTGTTACACTGTGTTGTGTTCTATTTGTTGTCATATGGCAGGATGCTTTACTCCCCCCCAACAGAAAAAAGTCTAAGATTTGATACTGAGATATACACCTACCCGAAGACCATACTTTCTCTCTCTTAAACATGGTGTGAGACACAGAACTGTGGTGTTTGCTTTAATTCACAACATGGTGAACTCTGTTTATTTTGCAAATAGTGTAATATTACTTCTCTTTTACAAACTACTAAAGAAAGCTCTTGCAGTAACAATTAGGTGACCCCTGGTTATATCTGCTAGGCGAACATGGTCATCTTCACTATATTTGTTGGTTATAAACACCTACTTTATTGACTGGCTTCTATTAGATAATAGTTTTGGATGCTTTAATCAAGACCCGAAACAGTTAAAACCTACAAAAGAATCATACATAATCACATGGCTAGGTTTCATGACTTATAATAATATATTTAGTTTGAATATATTTTTTAAAATAGCATTTAGAATATTGGATACTTTTACCTGAATGGTTTCAAGATTTTTATATCCAAATTCTATTCAATAAGTTAAGTGCAAATACATTAAATGAGATAACTTTTTAGTGGAGTTGATATGTGTATACTAGTAGTGTCGAAAATGGAATATTCTCTTATATATCTGAGGCTAAAAGCTGAGATTTGGCCTATCTTAATAATCCTGGAAAAAGGAAATCCACTGAATGTATTCCTGTTGTCTCTATTTTAAGTCAGCTTTTAGTATCACATTTTTCTTAAACTTCTTTTCATTTATTCTCTCTCTCTCTCTCTATCTGTCTGTCTGTCTCTTTCTGTCTCTCTCTCTCTCTCTCTCTCTCTCTCTCTCTCTCTCCTTCTGTGTGTACGTGTGTTTGTGTGAATGCACATGCATACACTTGCCTGTAAGTACACCACATGTGGTCAGTGCCCTCAGAGGCCAAAACAACTTATTAGATAGCCTAGAACTTGAACTACATCTATCTGTGAGCTGATAGAAGTGGGTTCTGACAATCAGATCAAAGTATTTGCAAGATTCGTAAGTGCTCTTAAACACCAAGACATCTTCCCAGGCCCATTGTTTATCTTCTTCATTGTGCTCCTTTGATGCTTCTGCTATGACTATAGCATGTGAACCAGTCTCTCCCTGTCAGGATTGAATTCCCTTTCACCAATAAAATAAGGAAAACTCCTGAGGTTATGTTGACTACCTCTCTACCTCTGTGAGAGGTATGAGAAACACACCTGAGGGCTATAATGATGTCTTAGCTGATAAAAGAATTTGTTAACAGGCAAATCTGATGACTTAATTTCTATCCCTGTTACTAATATGTTGCAAAGAGAGGAGTGACTCCCATGACTTGACCTTTGTTGGCCATATTCATGTTGTAGGAGTGACTCACTATGGTGATTCTTTTTTTTTTATTAGATATTTTCTTTATTTACATGTTAATTTCTCCTTTCCCAGTTTCCCCTCCAAAAAACAAAGAAACAAACAAAAACAACAAAAACAAACCCCTGTTGCCTCCTCCCTCCCCATGCCTGCCACCCCACCCTCTCCCACTTATTGGCCCTGGCATTCCCCTACACTGGGGCACAGAACCTTCACAGGGCCGAGGTCCTCTCCTCTTATTGATGATAGAATTTGCAATCCTCTACAATACACATGCTGCCAGAACAATCAGACCCCTCCATGTGCAGTCCTTGGTTGGTGGTTGAGACCCTGGGAGCTCTGAGGGTACTACTTAGTTCATATTGTTGTTCGTCCTAAGGGGCTGCAAACCCCTCAGCTCCATTGGTCCTTTCTCTAACTCCTTCACTGGGGACCCTGTCCTCAGTTCAATGGATGGTCGTGAGCCTCTACATCTGTATTAGTCAGGTACTGTCCAAGCCTCTCAGGAATAGCTATATCTAGGCTGGCTTGCCATTCCTTCAGTCTCTGCTCCATAGTTAATCTCTGCAACTCCTTCCGTGGGTATTTGGTTCCTCCTTTTAAGAAGGAATGCACTGCCCTTCTTTTGGTCTTCCTTCTTCTTGAGTTCCTTGTGGTTTGTTGGTTGTTCTTCCTGTATTCCAAACTTCTGGGCTAGTAACCACTTATCAGAGAGTGCATACTGTGTTTGTTCTTTTGTGAATGGGTTACCTCACTCAGGCTGATATTCTCCAGATCCATCCATTAACCTTAGAATTTCATAAATTTATTGTTTTTAGTAAATAAATAAATAAATAAATATACATTTAAAACTAGGAATTTATTACATACAATAGAAGTATCCTATATCAACTGGGGTCTCAATTTTATCAATTCAGTGTCATAGTAAAATGCTAGTTTTCATAGAAAGGAGAATCTTAGTATGTAAAAAAGAAATTTTAATAATAGTTACTAAGACCATTAAAATTCTTTTAACTTACATAGTCAGTGTAGTCATTCTTTTAGATAAAGCCATTCATATTTTCTTTAAGATGAAGATAATATTTGAGATGTTTCCTGAATAGGGTTACAGAAAGTTTTCCTCTGTATACATAAACATACTAACTTAATAGTTAACAGGAATTATATAACTATCATTTCAAATTCCTTGATGGTGGCTGTCATTTTAAAAAGTTCATTAAAATGTGATATTATGTAAAGTCACACACAAAGGGAATCACACACACACACACACACATACACACACACACATACACACTCCCATACTGTACTTAATGTAAGTAGTCTGGAATCTTATGTGCTAATGCCTGGTATATTGCACAGCCATTAAGTGTTTACAACCTATATATCTTTTGGTGTTATGTTTTTAATATCATAGATACTCAATATTTGCCCTGTACATGATACTCAAAACAATTTTTGATATGGGTTATATAATTGAATGTTATACCACACATTTAACACTCAAGAATCCTGCACCAAATCACAAAAAGTCTGTGATCCAAAATATTCTAAGGGAAGCCATCTGCAGCTTAATTTATATGCAGCTATAATTGCCTTAAGAGTGTGGAATTATATTTATTTGAATTAGCAGATATCCATGCAATATAAATTTGAGCATCAGATAACACTCACTTTTGCAAGTAAAGGTCATATATATTTATCCTCTTTAATGATCAACCTTTTATGATGAATTTCTTGTTGACCAGGATGAAAACACTGATTGAGTTTCCTAACAGTTTTGAGTTTTCATTATTTGTTAGATGCTATACTTGATATCTTTACGTAAACGTAAACTTGACACAAGTGTCATCAGATTAGAAGGAAACTGGATTGAGAAAATATCTCTGTAAGATCAAGCTGTAAGGCATTTTATTAAATGGTGAACAGTAGAGGTGGGCCCAGGCCATTGGGTGATGCTATTCCTGGGCTGGTCATCTGGATTCTATAAGAACTGAGCAATCCATGAGGAGCAACCTACTAAGCAACACCCCTCCATGGCCTCTATCATGTCCTGCTTCCAGCTTTCAGTCCTGTTTGAGTTCCTGCCCTGACTTCCTTCTGTGATGGACTATGATGAGGAATTTTAAGTCAAATAAATTCTTTCCTTCTCAACTTGCTTTTGGTCATAGTGTTTCACCATAGTACTAGCATCCCTAACTAGGATAGAATAAAAACTACTGATAACTACCTTGGGTTGTAATTTTTCACATATTTTAAGAATTAGAGTTACTACTAGACTTTATTTTAAGGAAGTGGTATAAGTTTCCTAAATCAAGTTCCCTTCATAGAATCTAGAATTTGTGTATAAGCCTCCTTAGTAAAATATATGCTTTTTTGTTTGTTTGTTTAAAGATTCTGAACAGTTAGCTTGGACTTAAAATTAGTCTGAATATGGAGCTGACAAGATAGCTCAGTAATTAAAAGAATTGTTGCATAAGAATGACCCTGGCAATTTGATTCCTGGCACACATGTAAGTTAACTCACAATAAACTGTGACTATAGCTCTAGAGTTTGTGATGTCCTCATCTGAAGTTCATGGGCATCTACTATGAAACAAATATTCTCTGTCTCTGTCTCTCTCTCTCTTTCTCTCTTTCTCTTCCTGTCTCCCTCCTTCTTCTCTTTCTCTCACTTAGAAAATAAATATAAATCTTTAAAAATGTAAAACTGTAGTCTTATAATTATATATGTACTGAAGCATACTATGAACTGAATTTATGAAGAATTTCACATACAATTTTATATTCTAGTAAATATTTGCTTAATAAATCATATTCTAAAACACTTAACATGTAAATTTTATGGTACAGACTTCACAATTTTCCTATAATTCTAGGAAAGAATTTTGTTTATTTAATAAATAATAGCTCAAAGTAAAATCTTGGATAAATGTTAGGATGGACTAGATTAGGATAGATGTCAGCCTAAAAATCAATATTCAAAATATTCTTCCACATAGACTATGATGTCTAGCATGCCAAACTGATTTTTCAAAAGCCTTAATATTAAGTTTATCTGACTATGAATGGGATTTTTGGGCACACATCAATGTACAGATCAAAAGACAATTTGTGGATGTCAGTTATCTCATTCTATCTTGTGAGTTATGGATGTAGACTGTAAGTCATCTGCTTGGTCAAAAGTTCCTCTCTTCTTAAAGCCATATTGTGGCTTCATAGTTTTTATTCACTACTTGTGGGCACTCTGATCACCAAATAAAAATGGAATTTTAGTTTCTTTCTCTTTAAAGTAAATACATCTCCATGTCTTGGCAAGAAGCTCTCCTTTGCCACTAACAAGGCCCTGGTACTCCCTTTTATCTGTCTTTTTGATCAAATTATTCAGTTATTTTACTGTAACTTTATGTCATTCTGCCTGCTTCTGTATAATCCACTTCCTTTCTCTGATAGTCAGCACTTTTGTGTCTTGAGGCAATATATATATATATATATATATATATATATATATATATATATATATATATATATTTTAGAGTACAATTGCTAACAATGTCAAAGTCTTTTGTGGATTCTTCAGGACTATAAATTCATTATAATACAGTAAATGAAGTTCGGCACCTCCTGCACAGATATACCCCTCAACATAATCAATGTGCTGATTAACACTTAATATAGATGCTTTATGCTCCAAATAGCCACTCATAGCAGAAAATGTGCATTTGAGTTGAGTGCTCAGCATTATGCAAGATGAAAGGGGCATGTGTGTATAATTAAAAAGCCGCAAATGCCACTTACTCCCTGGCTTTATAGAAGTCAAGTAGTTTTGTACCTGGTGACCTTGTCTACTTGCCAAACTGGAAGGAACACAAAGAGAAAACTGCTAGAGTGAGACCAGAGGTACAAACCTACAACAGCGATATTCCTGGCACTAGCGGATTAGCACAATCCACTTTTAAGCAGAAGCAATATTTCTACTTAGTCTGTTTTGTTTTCTGTTCTAGGTTCTCAAAAATGCATTTGCAAAAAGTATAATTTAAGTGACCTTGAGGTGGTTACTGAGGTAGATGCCTCAGGATCTAACGTCAGGATCATTCTATCTGGACTCTACTGTCTCAGTATCTACCTCTTCATTGTGCAAACCTGAGAAGTTATTTAACCTGTATATGCTCCTCTCCTCCTGTAAGTTAGATTTGATAATATCACCTAACTCTTAAACTAAATTTTAATTATATTCATTTCTTTGGAGGTGCAATGAAGGCTTACACATGTCATGGTCAGAAGAAAAATTCTGAGAATTACTTCTTCCCATCTAACATGTGAGTCTCCAGGTCCAGCTCAGGTAATCAAACTTGGCAGAAATCACACATCAATGTCACCTGACCATCCTAGTTGGGTTGTGGACTAAAATCTGCTAATACTGTGTTAGGACCCACCTTTTTATCTTAGATATTGTCATTTGATGTCCTAGATCCATACACCAAATATCTTTCCTTCTTTCTCAAGATTCCTTATTTGAAACATTCACAGGGTTCTCATTTATTTAATGTGAGACAATAAGATCTGTGTGTTCTGGCACAGGACTTCAAGGCTGAGGCAGGAGGATCAGGACCATGTGTACAGAATCAGTGTAGGCTATATATTGAATTCTAGGCTAGCTTGGGCTACAGAGTGAGTCATTGTCCTAAAAAGTAAAAATAAAACATATCACAAATTCAGTCTTAAGTAAAAATTCTCTTGATTTTTTCTTCTGATTTGTATTACATCAAAAAATTGAGTCTAAAAGACAATGAAGTTCTACATTATGTTATATAATATATTCAGTCAAGATTTTATCTTTATGAAAACCTGAAAACCCTACATTCAAATAATAAATATACAAATTTGCATTTATCGTTCTTAAATGTTAAAATTTTAAAAAGGTAAAAGTAAACAAGACAACACCAAATAAATAATTTAGTAAGAAATGTGTTCGGTAAAATATTAGATCTTCTTATGATCTTCTTATCAACAGATGAGACAAGTATTATATTAGTTTTAGAATGTGATTTTTTTAATATGTACCTCTTAACATTTCTTTCTAAAAATAGCACAATTGGCAAACCCCTACCTCAGAGACCAAGGACTATAAGGTTGTTAGAATGTAATTTGTGTTGCGACTTCTAATTCTGATCCTGTTTTTGCTTTGACATGGCCCCTTTCTTCCCCCCAAATGCCCATCTCATAAGACAGCCATAAGTTTAAGTGTTTACTTTTGCTTTTTTTAACTTTGGGAACTTATTTACTACTATACAGTGAAATATCATCTACTTAGCATTTTAATACATTTCCCACTCTATTTGTATTTTTCTAACTGATTTTTGGGTTGTTTGAGACAGTTTTGAGGTATGAAAGGTTATGTTAATTTTACTATGCAGCATAGGTGAGAACAATCTTATATGTGTTTGAGTCCTAGTTCCCATGAGTAGAATTACATTGAAATCCCATGCTGCCCATTATCTTAGAGTTAGTCTATGAAAGAGGAGAACATTATTAATGAGGTAATATTCTGATTAATTGGAATAAATAAAATCATCCAGCTACATGGCATAAATACAATCAATTCAATTCCTTCCTTTTCTTAAATTCCCACTAGAAGAATACACTAAATGTTCAGAAAGGTATAAAAATAGAAAATATGGCACAATACAACATAGCTTGTGGAACATAGGGCCAGTTTTCTATAGAACAAGGTTAGAAGATTCCTCAATGAATTGCAAACAAAGAAACTATGTTTTTACCACTTAAATGTGATAGACCAATGCAGTCCAATACATCAAGCTATTTTGTTTTTTAACTTAGAGAGTTAGATAGTTGTCTATAATGGTGACATTTATTTCGAAGAAAAGAAGATAAAGTGGAAACAAATGTAATTTTCACAAATACTTGAAGGACAATTTTATGGAAAACACAATGTACTTTAAATGAGTGTCTCAGATATGAGGACAGAAACAAATGTTCAGAAATCTTAGGAAGGAATATTTTTTACCAAGGCCTTACTGATAACAAATGTTTGGAAAGTCTCTACATCAAAATGGCAACACCTTGTGAATATAATATCAGGAAGTCTTATTTTTTATTTTATTACTTGCCAAGTTATTTCTACTTGAGGGAAAAACAATCCCAGTCTATTGGTCTATTAAATAAATAGCTGGGAAAGAGATGATTGAAGACAGTTCTTACTTAGAGACTTACTATATTTAAGAAGAAATGATTCAAACTCAGTATCTGTAGAGAGTTATGGTCAAGTCAAATAGTTTTTTGAAAGTATAGATAATTCAAGGTCTATGTATTTACATAAGAGCAAGAAAACATATGTGCTGTGATAGGATGAATGAGGGAAAGAGGACAGAGACAGAGGGCAGAGCTTCACAGCAAGCATTTCCTTTGCTTTTAGGGAGAAAGCCAATTAAAAGATGGGCAAAAAGAGAGAAATGTATAATATAAGTTCATTCATGATGCTTTGAAGAGACAAAATGCAGAACAATCTGATTAATAGATTATTATAATTGGACTACTGTATAATAATTGTTTGGATGAGGGAAGTCCATAGCAGAAGTCTGAGAAATGTTTGGATTAAGAACTTTATTCATTTAAAGACCAAAGGTCTTACTATGAAATAGATGAATGCAATGAAACAGAAGAATCAATGATTACTGCTAGAATATTGGCTGAAACAGTAGAAAAGAGGAAGAGTTGTATTACTAAGACCAAGAGGGTCAGGGAGAAGGAGAGAAGGGAAGGAAGAAAAGAAGCAATCAAGGAAGGAAGTAGGTAGGAATGAAAAAGGGAAGAAAGGAAAAAGTAACAAAAAAGAAGGAACAAAGGAAGGAAGAAAGAGGCAAGAAAGAGAATATTTTAAATTTGACAGGCATGCTAAGTGGCCATGCTAAGTTATTATTGTAGAAATTTAAATGATTAATTAGGTAATTAAGGATAGAAGGTAAACAAGTCAGTATCTACATACATTACCTTGGCACTATACTCCATATATTTCTCATCACTATTAACTAATAGGAAGCAAATTATTAGCCCAGAGGTGAAGACTTCTACTTAGACTGCCTTAGTGAAGTTGATCAAATAATCAAGGCAAGAGATGGTTTCATGGTGGTGGTGTCTTGGAGCATCTGTTTTCTTACATGTCAGTGAACTTCCAGTTTAGATCATCTTGGAAAGATCTGACAACCTTCCACACTGAACTATTCTTGGAAACCAAGTGTTTATGCATGTGTACCTGTAGGAAGTGTGTGCCATCAAATCAACAACAGGAAGTACAAGAGAACACAGATGACACTTAAAACAATCACCATATGCTATTACATGATGAATAAATATAATTTGGGAAGAGAGATTAGCATAATTACTGGATATACCAAAATAAAGAGATTAAATATCAGGAAAACAAAGAGAATCAGGTGAAGAAGGGGGGAGGAGGTGTTGTTTCTTCTGAAGTGTAGTGAAAATGAACTATCCCCTGAAAATAGAAGCAGTCATGGCTTAAACATGCTGCTGACCAAAGGTAATTCTGGGTCATGGATCTAGAAACCACTGTTTTTTTCCAGAAACAGGCAATAAATGTCTTTGAAATAACAGTATGATTGAAGAGAATTTAAGAAATGATTGAAATTTAACATCTGGAGTGAAAACAAGAGAAATAGGGGTCTGAGGGCAGGCTTTGTAATTAAGAGTACTCGCTTCTCCTGTGTATAAACTGATTATAGTTACAGCACCTATATTGGTCAGCTCACATTCATAAATAACCACAGGTAAGGGATTGCAACCCTCCCAATTGGTCCATAAACACCTGCACACCTGTGTACTTACACACATACATTTACACACCAAACACACACACACACACACACACACACACACACACTGATAAATATTTGTTAAGAGGAATGAAAGTAACTGAGAGACAAAAGTGGTTTATTATGTGGAGATAAATGATATAATAAATACACAGAAAGCATTTATTTTCATCAGTTCTCACTGACCCAATTCATTGTTATGATAAATAAATTACCCAGAGTTTGCACACTGATATCAAAAGCTTGCAGAAATAAAGTAGAAATTAAAAAAAAAAAACATTTTGAGTGGGATTCATACCAACGCTGTCTTTAAGGGATTTGTACCAATGCTGTCTTTAAAGGATTCATACCAACGCTGTCTTTAAGGGATTCATACCAATGCTGTCTTTAAAGATATTTAGGAACAGATTAAAACAAGAGGAGAGGACACAAGTGCATTGGTAAATGTGGTTATGGGGTCAGAAGGCTGATACTTTTCAAATGTCATTTTATGTATTGTTTTTGGTGTGATTATGATTGAACCTGAGGATTTCTACATGCACACTAAGTACTCAACCATTTCTGAGATATAGTCTAATGTACAAATTATCTCTTTTCTCTTTGAAAAACAAATGAATCAATCATGATCAGTACAGTTTTGACATATATGTTTGTGTGTGCATGTTGATTATGTTTGGTTATGGGTATGCATTTTTTGTGTGATTATAAGCTTCTGTAAATGTTTGTCTATATAGTTTTACATGTATATCTGAGTATTTGTATATGTGTTTGTGTGTCTTTGTGCGTGTGTGTATGTTTTGTCTATTTACAAATTCATCACAGGCACAGTATATAATAATGCCATTTTTCTGATTTGTTTTTCTGTCTTAACCAAGGCAAGAGGTTGTAACACTCATCCTATTTTATCTGAAAATTTTCTATTGAAACTTCATGGTAAAGATCAGATTATATTTTTAATGGGGTAACTTTATGGATATAGTAATACATAGCTGTAATACAACACTCAAGAAGTTGTAGAGAAATGGGAAGCTTGATGCAAACCAGAGACTGGGCTGACCGAATAAATACAGGTGAATAAGTAAATAAATAAATAAATAAATAAATAAATAAATAAATAAATGAACAGTGTGTGCTTCTCCAATGCTGTATGTACTAAGATCCTACCAGAAAAATCATGAAGATAATACAAGAGAATTTAGTGTTTACCTACAGGACCAACCATTTTAAAAATTGAGTAAGTGACTACTGAATTTCAAATTTAAAGAAGAAAATCCCACTAATTTTTGCACAGGGATCTTGGAATATATTCAATCATTCAGTTGGTCTATATATAGTACACGGTTTTCCAGGTTTGTTAATGAATAACAGATAAGGACAAGATATTCAAGGGATTATATATTCAGTACAATTTGATGTTAGTGGTTAAGAGTTAAGCTCTTCCAGAGCTCTAGAATTTGTTTCCATCATGCACATTAGATGGGTGACAATTGCCTGGGCCTCCAAGCGCCAGGCTACCTCCAGAGCTGATTATACTCTCCTATAGTCTCTCAAATGCATATATCCACACACAGATATACAATGTACATATAAATCAATAACAAATCTTCTATCCTTCTTAAGGAACCAAACAAACAGCCTTTCATTAAGGAAATTCTAACACTTGTATTACAAGGTCTTTTCCTGATACAGTAATCTTTTGTACAGTTGAATTCTCAAAGCCTGATGGTTTTACTGTCCCTTATGAATAAAGCCATATAAGCTCACATCTATATGCTTATACCCACAGATGCATTCTTTTCACAGTAAATAATAGATATTGTCATTTAGCTTCCTGTGAATAAGAGAATTTCAATACAGTGATTTTAATACAAGCAACTGGGACAATCTGAAATAAAATGGCATATCAAATCCCCAAGGATCTGAGTACATAAAAGCTAACACTTCTTTTGATATGACTTTTAACTACCATGGTGAAACCATTTCTGATTGTCATATTTTACTAGGTAGCAGAATCTCTTAAAATGCTTTAGATACTATGTGAAATTAAATGAGAAATAGTATATAAAATCTCTCAGGGAGAAGAATTCATTTTCATGATTAGACATTTATGCCAGGCAGTTGTATCTTACATGTCAAGGGCTGAAACATTCACCTAGTGCAGAAGGGAACTTTTTATTATTATTATTATTATTATTATTATTATTATTATTATTATTATTATTACTATACAAAATAATTCTGAGTATAATCCACAGAAAGATGTAGTACTGGGAGTCTGTGATTCTTGGAGACTGAACTTTCTGTGTGACTTCGGAGACCTCATGCCAGAGTGCAGAATGGAACAGAAGAGAAAGCTCTATGTATGTCCTAGCAGTGAAAACTGAAAAAAAAATAATTATTTTTTGTTGGAGACTGAAGAGAGTCTTTTTCCTGAGAAAGAAATTCGGCTTCCCTAACAATCTTTATGCAAAAAGGGTTTCATTCATCTGAAGATGCTCAAAAACATCAGTCCAGAGAGATTAAAATAAAGCAATTCTAAAAGAGCTAGCATGGATTAAAAAGTAAGAAAGGTCATTTTTGAATAAGTTGCCTGGTCATAATATGCTGAATCTTAATTCCAGTAAGAAAGTATTTTTTCTCTAAAACTGGAGTAAAATTATACTGAATTATTATGAATGTTCAAAGTGCTACCTTTCTATAACAGAGAACTTAAACAAAAATCAACTTTTCTCATCACAAAATAGACAAAAAGGTTTCCAAAAGTTCATCACATTTTGACAGATATATTTATTTCTCCATTATAAAAAAATACTGAATTCTTCCATTATATCTGTTTTCTTAGACTGTAATAGTCATGATTGTCTTTTACAATTCTCACATCTCTCCATATATTGTAAACTATTTGTTTTTCATTAATTTTATTTTATGTGCATTGGTGTTTTGCCTGAGTATACCTGTGTAAAGGTGTTGCTCTGTGGGGAGCCGTGATCTTGAGAGGCATTCGCCATGGCAAGATGACGCCTACTTCCGCTGTTAACTCCTAGTGGACAACTGTTTGCGCATGTGTGTAGAGAACTGTTTGCGCATGTGTGTAGAGTGAAAAGACGCCATGTCACGGCCCATCCCGGGGCGTTACGTAGGGTAATGAGCGAACAGCCAATCATGAGCAGACACGCCATGATATGGGCAGATACCCTGCACTGTGGTGTATATAAGCAGTGCGGATTTTGGGTTCGACCCATTTTTCCCTATGGATGGAGACAAATAAACAGTTGCTGCAGAAGGAACCTAGTGTCCGCGTGTCTTCTTCCCGGCGAGAGGACCACGCGGGCTACATTGCTCCCCCTTGAACTGGATTTATAGATAGTAGTGAGTTCTCATGTGGGTGCTAGAAGTTGAAGTTGGGTCCTCTGCAAAAGCAACAGCCACTGCTCTTAACCATTGAGCCGTCTCCCCAGCCCACATTGTAAGATTCTTAAGCATATAAAAATGTTACTCATCTATCCTACAAATATGTGACTATTTTATGACCTCTTATTTTCCATGTGGAGACTTTGCCTGGATCCACAGGAACAGCCTATGAAAGGCTAAGAATCCAGTGATAAGACATAGGTTGGTGGGCTTTTCCAAATTATGCACACAGTTATAAGCATCAAGCTAAATCATTCCTCCATCAGTATCATTCAAATTTCAGTAACTTGTTTTGTTTTCGAAGCAAGGTTTTACTTTCCAGACTAGGCCTATTTAGCATTCAGTATGAAACCCAGGGTGGCCTCTGATTTGGTGCAATTCTATTTCATTCTACCAGAGTGCTCAGATTACAGACATAAGCCCCCATACCCATTGTTCACCTCCTTTTTTATTATTTAAAACATACAAGGTAAGTGTTTTCGGCTAACTCTTCTCTTTACAAATCATCCTACTATCATCCTTCTAGAGCAAATTTTCAATTTTATTTGACAATCTTCATTTTTAATTTCAAATTTTGTAGAATGACACGGGTTTACAATCATGACCTAGAAGACTATATAAGTTGCTATCTCTGCATCATCCTTGTAACAGATTTTCAGTGCTTAAAATTTACACACTTTGAAAAGAATGCTAGTTTCTTTTCTTTTTTTATTAGATATTTTCTTTATTTACATGTAAATTTCTGCTTTCCCAGTTTCCCCTCCAAATAAAAAAGAAACAAACAAAAACAAGAACAACAAAAACAAACCACTGTTGCCTCCCCCCTCCCCATGCCTGCCACCCCACCCTCTCCCTCTTATTGGCCCTGGCATTAACCTACACTGGGGCCCAGAACCTTAACGGGGCTGAGGTCCTCTCCTATTGATGATCAAATTTGACATATACTGACAAAACAATCAGACTCCTCCATGTGCAGTCCTTGGTTGGTGGTTGAGACCCTGGGAGCTCTGAGGGTACTA
>NW_022196903.1:69292141-69318079 GCF_008632895.1 Mastomys coucha | reverse complement strand
AATTCTTGATCTTAGAGCAGAAGCTATTGGCGTTCTCTTCAGGAAACTTTCCCCTGTGCCTATTTGCTGTAGGTTCTTCCCCACTTTCTCTTCTATCAGTTTCAATGTATCTGCTTTGATGTGGAGATCCCTGATCCACTTGGACTTGAGCTTTGTACAAGGAGAAAGGAATGGATCGATTTGCATTTTTCTACATGTTAACCACCAGTTGAGCATGCACCATCTGTTGGAAATGCTGTCTTTTTTACACTGAATGGTTTTATCTTCTTTGTCAAAGATTAAGTGACCATAGGTGGTGTGGGTTCATTTCTGTGTCTTCAATTAGGTTCCATTGATCTACCTGCCTGTCACTGTACCAATACCATGCAGTTTTTATCACAATTGCTCTGTAGTACAGCTTAAGGTCCAGGATTGTGATTCCACCAGAGGTTGCTTTATTGTTCAGAATAGTTTTGGCTATCCTGGGTCTTTTGTTGTTCCAGATGAATCTGGCCCGGGGAGGGGTGCGGGTGCGGGAGCAGAGGCGGGCTCGAATGGTAGCTTCTTAAGACTGCCTATGATACCCTGTCTCCAAAACAAGATTAGTAAGGTAAATTTGAAAAATGGTGGTGAAGAACTACTTTTGTGAAACTTGTAGTAACTAACCTGTATGCATGTCTGGAACAAGATCTGCCTGTATATCCCCACTCTTAGGATCTTTCCTCTTTTCCCCCTTTCCTTAGATTACATAGGTAGCATTTTACAACTTAGAAATAAATGCTAAAATCACTTTTCAATGTGTCCCTTTTTCTTCCTCCTAAGATAGAACAAAGGCTATATGACTTAATCCCCCTCTGTTAGGCTACAGGTGTAGCCTAAGCCAGCCACGCTTAGCCCTCAGAAGTAGCAGGGAAGTTTTGTGGGTTTTGTACAATTCTTTTCCATGCCTTTGTTGCAAAATCTCTTGCATCCATCAAAGCTAGTTCAAACTCAAGTATGAAACTAGGAAGAAGATGCGACTCAGAGAACAGCAAAGTACACTATGTTGTCCTAAAATGTCTCTGATACAGCCTCCACACAGATCTTTATTTTACTCTAAGTCTTCTGGGATTGCCTTTCAGGAATATTATGGGCTCCCTCTGGTGACAAATTTCATACCTAAACATTTCCCTGGCAGTTAATTAAGAAGCTACATTCTCCAGGTCCTGTACTTGTATGCAGAAAAGGGTGTGAGGTGGTAGGCCTCCATGAAAAGCTTTCTATCATTTAATGTCTTTTTTCTTTATTATAAGGGAACACACACACACACACACACACACACACACACATACACGCACAAAAACAAATAAATGTTTGAACCTGGCATTAGCCTTCTATTACGTGCACAGAAAGAATTTTTATTGGCAAAGCAACGTGGGCAGTTCTGGACTTCACATTTTGCTTCCACTGTCATAATTTATGCAAAAAAATAGCCATGTTATTCTTTTGCAAAATTAAAAATGTTTGAGTGTAATGTTCACTTGCCTTTTTTCCCCTCCAGAGTTGTTTAATATATATAAGAAGTGAAATTTAGTTAAAGAAAAGAAAGTGAAAGTGAACCGTTCATATGGAAGACAGCTCCTGGTCCAGCCTTTCCTGTCAGTATAACCCTTAATAGTTAAGTGGATTTATTCTTTCCCAGGGTAATGAGACAGTCTTGAGAACTTTTGAGCCACCTATTCCTAAATCTGCACCTGCCAGAGTCTGATCATTGTTTTAATGGTTCCCAAGTCTTTTATAAGTTGAAATTCAATCCTTATTTGTAAGGATTTAATGAGGTAGAAAAAAACCTGATTTGGGTTATCAGAGGTGAGGTCTTTTGTACATAGATAGCTCATTTAGCTGGAACAACTCTATGTAAATACCACTGCTTCTTAAGACCCTCAGTGATTAAGAGGGTTTGCTGTTCTTGTAGAGGATGTATTTTCTAACATGCATGCTAGGAGGATCATAACTGCTTGTAATTCCACAGGATGTGACCCTCTTCTAATCTCTGTCAGAAATCGGACATTTGTGTAGGCACAGACACACAAAGACAGACACAGACACATATACAATAAATTTGTAAAAGAAAATCAAATGTTAAAGAAAAGGCTCATACATATAAATACAAACATACACACACACACACACACACACACACACACACACACACACATTCTAAGCCTGTGACTCTTGCCAATCTCTTCAGCTTGTTTGTTTGTTTGTTCAATTGCTTTTTGGGTTTTTTTGTTTTTGTTTTTAGATATTTTCTTTATTTACATGTCATACGATATCTCCTTTCCCAGTTTCCCCTCCAATAAAAAACAAAAAACAAAAACCAACAACAAAAACAAACCCCTGTTCCTTTCCCCCTCCCCCCTCGCCCTGCTTGACACCCCACCCTCACCTGCTTACTGGCCCTGGCATTCCCCTACACTGGGGCATAGAACATTCACAGGGCCAAGGGCCTCTCCTCCCCTTGATGACCAACTTGGCCATCCTCTACTATACATATGCTGCTGGAGCCATCAGTCCCATGATGTGTACAGTTTGGTTTGTGGTTTAGTCCCTGGGAGCTCTGAGGGTACTAGATAGTTCATATTGTTGTTCGTCCTAAGGGGCTGCAAACCCTTCATCTCCTTGGATCCTTTTGGGACCAGAATTTTGTCCTCAGTACCAACATCATGGGTCATAACAATCCTTAACTCCTGTTAGATGGGGTCAATATCTTTTTCTTAACTCCACAAGCATCAGGTATACATTTGATACATGAATATACATGCAGGAAAAAACTCATAATGATGATGTAATATTAATAAATATTTAAAAGTTAAATATTTGTTGTCTACTTTTTAATTTTTTTCCCTTTGGTTTTTCGAGACAAGGTTTATCTGTATAGCCCTGGCTGTCCTAGAACTCACTCTGTAGACCAGGCTGGCCTTGAACTCAGAAATCCACCTGTCTCTGCCTCCCAAGTGCTGGTATTAAAGGCATGCACTCTCACTGCTGAACAATATTTTTTGTCTTCTAAAACAAGTAATCTTCTATGAACTCTGATATCTGGCTTTTGACTGATATTCTTTCTCCTCTTATCAGTGAAGAAGAAATAGCAAACTGAGAACCCATCTTTCAAAAACCACTGTTGAGGACCCTTGCTTTGTATATATCCTTGGTCTGTACCATACTCATTTTCTTTCTTTCCACAATGGTAAAATGTTGTATAGCAACTTCTTAGAGCTTTCATGTGTATTGCATATGCCATAAGTTCAACTATATTAACACTGTTTCTATCCACTTCACTTTGCCTCTTATTTCCAACTCTAATACATCACTATCATCATCCTGTCAATAGCCACACAAGGCCCCTTGTCTCAAGGACCTAGGAAATCTAATGACAGATTAAATTGACACTATGGGAAATTACTGGTTAACTTGTCCCTTGTTAATTAATATAGAATTCACTGAGGGAAGGTGGACATTGCTGTCTTCAATTACTCTTCTTATGTCATCTTTCCAACTGACCCTTAATCTTCCTGGTTCCTTTAATCTTAGTAAAATTACTATTAAGCTCTCTTGACAATCATAGCCTCTGTTGCTAAAACTGATGGTTTTCTGATTTAGTTTCATTTTATTTCTTTACCACATTTCAATTACGTGAACATTTTCCCCCTCAAGAACATACCTATGTCTTTGCAGTAGCTACCATCTATCCTTAATTTGCCAAATACCTGTTGTTAAGTCCTCTTAACTAACATCCAAGGCAAAGGTCCTTGATAATTTTCCTTGAAACTTTTTTACTTCTCTCTATTCTTGATAATTTCAAACAGAATAATATCTTTAAGTCTACTCAAGTGCCAAGCAGATTTATCTTTCCATTATGTGAAATTATTGGAATCAACATAAGCTGCTCCACAAATTTGAATTGTGATCATTGTGTTTTCTCTTGTTGATTTTCTTCAAGTCAATACATAAATCCATTATCCCCAGAAACTGGAACTATTGCAGACACCTGTATTTCATGTTTTTTATTTAGTAAATTAATGAATTCTATGCATATTTATTTCAATACATATCTACAGCTCTCTCCAGAATGCATCCTGACCACTGTAATATTAGTTTATAAGCCTTTAGATAGCTGCTAAGAGTTCTATCTGATTCCATGTGTCTACATCAGAGTCCTTTCCAGACACTGGGCAGAGATTCTACCTTTCCTATCAGTTATATTCTATATCTCTACAACATTTTCATATTTTTCAAAGAGTAAATTAGATGCATACCTAAATTATCCTTGCCCTGGATACCTTCCTGTTCTCATGTGCCACCTCTCCCGATAGTGTAATCTCACCACAGCACTAGGTTTCAATTGTTTCAAACATAATGAGTTTAATATGCCTCAGAGTCTGTATTACCAACATTAGTTCTAGAATCTTCTTTCCCCAGATTCCTGTAAATATATCCAAATCTTTGATACTCATTTATTTAATCACAGGCACCTCTTTCCACTTTCTAATGTAGAATATCCTCCACTTTCTATCTCTAAGGTGTGTTTAATTTTAGACTGTACTGTATTTACCAAATGTCATGTTAGTTAATTTACTATTAATTTCTTGCACTGAGAGAATTAGACACATTCCTCTCATCAGGTACTTTCTCCTCAATGTCATGAAGTGGGTAGGTATAAATTGTTAAATAATCATGTGGTATGGAATTTCTTATCATTAAATAACTGTGTGCTCATTTAGAAAACAATGGATATGAAAGTTGATCTTTAAGAACTGGATGCCTTACTTAAAAATCTCCTTTGTGTTGGTAATCAGCCTACTCATTCTTACTATGAGCTCAGATCTCCTATTTAAACAGCAGTCATTAGCCTTTTGGATGCTAACCATGCTCTCATTTTCTGAAATGAAATTAAAACCATTCATGTTCTATATTTGGTCATGACTAAACAGTAAGTTTTACTATAGAAACAAATTTTAATTTTTTTATCTTTGAGCATTTCAGACATAAATATAAGGCATTTTAGTCATTTTTGTCCTCTGTATATCTTCCTATCTCACCTGCTTCTTTGCCTTGTTGAAAATTTGATTTCCAAGCACATTCCTCCTAATTTTATATGGAACTTAGTAAGTTTACTTCATCAAATTTGGTGTGCAGAGATTTGGAATTTAGATCATAATTTATTATATATAATATTTTTATGAAAATTTAAGATTAGTAGGTTCATATTTCTAAGCATCTGTGTTGGCTAATGTATTTAAGCAGTTACTCTATATTAGTAATGATGTTATCTTCAGGAAATGCAGTATTTTGAAGATAGTATGTCAGTGTGTAGGCTTTAAGGAAGTACGGCTGAAAGACCACTTCTTGTACTCTTCTTTGCTTTCTATGTATGGATAAAAATGGGATCATGCAATTTTCTGCTCCAGTGACCATGCCTGCTAATAGTGCCTTACCCACTAGAATTAGAGTTTTCAATCTGGAATCATAAGGTTCAGTCCATCATGATAAGGTGGGAGTAGGGCAGCATGAGGGCAGGTATGATGCAGGCAAAGCTTAGAAGTCTACATCTTCGTCTGAAGGTTGCTAGTAGAAGATTAACTTCCTGTCAGCTAGGATGTGGGTCGTAAGCCCATGCCCACAGTGACCCACCTACTCCAACAAGGTCATACTTCCTAATAGTGCCACTCCCTGGGCAAAGCATATTCAAACTATCACATTCCATTCCCTAGCCCCAATAGGGTTCTTCCAACAACACATGAGTCTATGGGAGTCATCCCTAAATATACCTTAATGCAAATTACATTTAGTCCAACTTCCAAAGTCCTCATGCTCTTTACCAGTTTCAACAATGTAAATAGTTCAAAGTTCAAGGTCACTTCTGAGATTCATCACAATCACATAAGTGTAATCCCCAAAGCAAGACAAGAAACCAGTTGGACAAAGTCCAAACTCTGCATCTCCAGGTCTGATGTCAAGGCAGTCTTCAGATATCCAATTCTTTTTTCATCCTTCTTGACTGAAACAAACTTCTTTCTCCTGGGCTGGTTCCACTTCCTATTAGCAGCTTTTCTCACCAGATAGTCCATGGCTCAAGCATATCAAACATCTTGGGGTCTCCAAGGCAACAGCTTCCTTTTTCAATGTCTGGGATCCACACATAATCCTCTGGGCTCCTCCAAAGGGCTGGTGTCGCTTTACTAGCTCTGCCCTCTGTATTACTGTAAGCTCAAGTTGATCCACTCCACTGCTTCTGTTCTTGTTGATCATCCCATGGTACTGGTATCTCCAATACACTGGAGTCTTCTCCTGCAACTAGGCTTCACCAATAGCCTCTCATAGCCTCTCTTCATGGTGCCAAGCCTCAATTCCTTTGCATGATACCTGCAGTCCTGGGCTGTTGACTACAACTGAGGCAGTATCTTCACCAATGGCCTTTCATGACTTCTCACAATACCAAGCTTCAGCTGCTCTTTATGACATTTGCATGCCTTCAAAATTAGTACCACCTGGGTGACTCTTACACATTACCAAGTATAACTGCAGCATGAGGTACAACCTTGGCTATATCTGGAACACAGCTTCTTTGTGTTCTCAGGAAACACTTCCCAGAAGATTTCACCTCAGTGATGCTGGTCTCTTCTTAATCACCACTAATTTCTTACCTCCAGTTAACCAGCATTTCAATTGTCCCAGTAGTCTCCTTTTCCTCTTGACTATAAAGTCAGAGCCAAATGAGTAAACTATTAAGTTTTGCTGCTTCCTGGGGGTGGAACTTGGCCCCTTTGTTATATTACATTATCACCAACTTTTTGTTTTCCAACTCCTTCACTGCTTAATCTTAGCTGTCCTGGAACTTGCTCTGTAGACTAGCTTTGAACTGAGAGATCTGCATTCTTGTCTCATGGGATTAAATGTTTGTACCAGCACACCTGGATTTAAACTTTTCTTCACCTAGAATTTGCTCTGTCCAAGGCTGGCCTTGAACTCAGAGATCTGCTTGATTTTATCTCCTGGAAGTAGAGGTGTATACTACCCTTCCTGAATCTAAATTTAGCTAGGTAGGATCTACCACTCCATTAATTCAATTTAATATCCTTGAACACAGGATTCAGCTCCATTTCACTTCTTGGTATACTTTTAATATTTGAACCATATATTTTATATTTTTCCTATCTAAGTTTGCTATCTATACTCATTTGAAATGTTCTCTATGAAACATAACCAGAGAATAAAGTCTATGATGGGTGTTTCTCAAACTTCCTTTGTCAGTGCAATTAATCTGAGTCTCTTCACCTTAGCCTCAGGTTGACTCTTTAGACTAGGGCAAAAAGTAACTATATTCTTTACAAAAATACCACAAAACAGTCTTTATGACACATACTGAAATTCTCCACTGAAAACTTTTGGGACAGGTCTGCACAATTCGAGTAACACTCAGTAACAAAGCCTTCCATATACTTACTAGTATATACTATTAAGTCCCATTTAATGCATTTCACTACTTTTCCAAATCCAAGCCTATCACAGCAATACCCAGTCTCTGGCACCAACTTCTGTCTTAGTTAGGTTTTAACTGCTGTGAACAAACACTATGACCAAGGACAACATTTAATTTGGCTGGCTTACAGGTTCAGAGGTTTAGTCCACCATCATCAAGGTGGAAGAAGGACAGTGTCTAGGTAGGCATGATGCAGGCAGAATTGAGAATTCTGTATCTTCATTTGAAGGCAGCTAGTGAAAGGCTGACTTCCAGGTAGCTAGAGTGAGAGTCTTAAGCCCATGCCCACAGTGAACCACCTAGGCCAAAAAGGCCATACCTCCTAATAAAGCCACTCCCTGGTTCAAGTATATTCAAACCATCACTATATACATATAAAAAATCTAAACCTTTCGAGTGAAAAGAATACATGTTCTCTGTTTGGTCTGTATAGTGTTGCTTGTAAGTGAGTTTTGTGTTTGGAGAGCTAACTATTTGGCATAGATATAGTATTTATCATAACATCAGACAGTAATTAATACAGGGTATGAAATGGTCTTGTTGTGTACAGTGTACTTTCTTCTTTCTTCTCCTCTATTTCCATTTGTTTGTGTTTGTGTGTATGTGTGTGGGTGGGTGGGTGTGAATTTAAAGATATGTCAGGTCCATAAATGGAGGACTTTCAGTACTTGGAGACATTGGTGATAATATGCAAAAACGTACATATTCACTACACATATTGTACTTATTATGCTAAAGTAGGAGGAATAGGTGCAAAAGCACCTTGATAGGAAACACACACACACACACACACACACACACACACACACACATACACACACAAAATATAGAAATATTATAGGACTCATGAGAGAATCATTATACTGTTGTGACAGAACAGATTGACAACTTCTGAAAGTCTCACCTTAACAAGCACATAAGTAAAAGAATAAAACTTTAAGAAACCTGCTCAAAAATTCAAATATAAGACAACTTTATTGTCAATTAGCCATCATTTTATTTTTAATAAAGCATATATGTGCTTCTGGGATTCAGAGAACCATAGAAACCCTTATACCTTATAATTTAAAACCAAAGTTCTGCAAAAAACAAGACATTTTTCTTTTGACTCTATATTATTCTGTGTATTTATCATGATGAAAAATGAGAGATACAATGTAACCATTTGACGAAACCATTGAGTCTATTTCATATCGTGGTGCCCTTGGTAAACTTGACTGATGCAATGGAAATATTTAGAAGTCCTTATTTCAGTTGATAAATTCAAACCAAAAATATCTATGTGAAATGTAAACTCTTTGCTAATATTTTATTCATTTTGAGTGGAAATAGTTCACACTACTTCATATTTTAGTACATGAACATGTGCAGTTTCTTTAATGAATTGTATATAAAAGTTTGCCTTCTGTAATAAAAGTTACCTGTCTTATCAACTCAATATAAGTTTAACAATGCACTCAGAATTACAATCAACCTATTTATAATAACATGAATTGCCAACTAACCAAAGAGATAGTTTTATAAGCTGAATAAATATTCTTTTTACCACTGGACTTGTTTGTGATTAATTGGTTGATATCTTGTGACACTCTTTTTAAAAAACACATAAAATGTGTAATTAAAATTGAAATGTAATTAGATATTCTGAATCCAAAGGTCTATATTTTATTTATTTTATGGACCCCAGAATTATATATGCAAGTGCCCCCTTTCAAAAGAAAATATATTAAAGCTAGCCACTGTGTTGAATTTTGCAGTATTTTAACTTGTTTTGAAAGGGCTGTGCTGCTTTTTAATTCTCTTAAGCTCTACCAGGGAAAGAGGGGTAACCTATATCCAATGTCCCCATGTTCTTCTCTACAACAGACATACTGTCAGAGATAATACCTCATCATTATTGAGAAAGGCAATGACATCTCCCTTATCCATCCCTTCCAAGTTGGGAGAGTGAAAGCTACTGAGTAAGAAACATTTACAAAAACCAAAGGCAAAGATTCATGATTAAACCAAAACAAGATGTAACTTCTAAATTCTAGATTACTCCTAGTACTCTTTCTCTGAATGTCACAAGGAACTGCTATAAGAAAACCGGAATACTTGCAGAAGATTTTCATAAAATTGGTTCTCCATAAAGAGGATTTATGGGTTCAGAATTATGATAGATAAAACAAGTTCAGTGGAGAAATTTGAAAAGAAAATAAAGATGAAAGATCTTAGAAATAGACCCAGAAATATAATCCATCGATATTTAATAGAGGAATAAAGAAAAAAAATCAAAGAGAATACTCTCATTACCAAGTGGTGGTGGAAAAATCAGACTTCCTTACATATAAAAATATTTTAAACACATATTTTACAAAGACTGAATCAAAGTAGATTTTATAATTTAAATGTAATATAACATTAAAAGACTTCTTGAATATTGATAAAAGCATTCATGATCTATAATTCATACATTTATTTTGTTATAATGTGTGTGTGTGTGTGTGTGTGTGTGTGTGTGTGTGTACAAAGCTCAAGGTCAAAAGGGTTGAGATGTTATTGTAAAATGTTTGTAATGGGCTTTTCTTTGCCCTAAAATGCTTCTGTTTTATAGGTCTAGTGGCTAAAGACAAAAAATCAAAATAAATAAATAAATAATCCTCTTAATCAATGAGGTGAGGTTCACTAAAGTATCACTAACACTATATCACTGATCTAAATAAATTTAGAGTAAGTGGATTCTTTAGGCCAAAAGACAGATAGATATAGCTATGTCAAGAACTGACTTTTAAATGACAATTTTTTTCACAGATGAGTTATAAAAAAAAAGTTAAGATTCTGAAAACATTACATATGCAAACTAGAAATTAATTACTATGTAAATTGATAATAACTGGTGGAAGCTAATTATCACTTTTAAAGATTATAGTAGTGTTGTTGAGGAATGGGAGTATATATCTGCAATCATAGATTATAATAGGAGATATTAATATAGAAGAACTTACTTACTTTAACAGGAATGCAAGTAATTAACAACTGATTAGATAGATATACTGATAGACAAATGGATTGATGATGGATGGATGTTGGATGAATGATAGATAAATGGCAGGTAAATAGGTGATAGATAGATAGATAGATAGATAGATAGATAGATAGATAGGTAGATACGATAGATGAACTGGTATATAATAAAATGAAATACATGGTAGACAATAAATAGGTAGGTAGTAGATGAATGATTAATAGAATATTGATGAGAGATGACATATAGATGATAGCTAAGAAGATAAGGATTATATGTGAAAGGTAAATTCTAAATAGCTAATAGATAACTGATAGAATAATAAATAGCTGACAGATAACTTTAAGTATGCTAGGTAGATGACAAATGATAGAAGATGGAGGAGGGCAGATGCAGGTAAGAATAATATGTATATGTTGTGGATTGCTGTTTGTATTTTCTGCTCCCTCAAGAGAGGTGCTCTGATGAGGTACTCAGATGAGGTACTCAGATGAGGTCAGATGAGATCTTAATTGGTCAGATAAGGCTAGAGCCTATGATTGGGCAGTGGAAGAAAAAGGCTAAGCTGAACGTTTTAGAGAGGGGAAAGAGAAAGAAAACAGTGTACTGCCTGGTTTTGTGTGTCAACTCGACACTGGCTGGAGTTATCATAGAGAAGGGAACTTCAGGTGAAGAAATGCCTCTATGAGATCCAGCTGTAAGGCATTTCCTCAATTAGTGATCAAGTGGGGAGGGCCCATTTGGGTGGTGCCATCTCTGGGCTGATAGTCCTGAGTTCTATAAGAAAGCAAGTTGAGGAAGCCAGGGGAAGCAAGCCACTAAGGAACATCCCTCCATGGCCTCTACATCAGCCCCTGCTTCTTGACTTGCTTGAGTTCCAGTTCTGACTTCCTTTGGTGATGAACAGCATGTGGAATTGTAAGCTGAATAAACCTTTTCCTCCCTAACTTGCTTCTTGTCATGATGTTTTGTGCAGGAATAGAAATCCTGACTAAGACAGACAGTGATATGAGATGAAAAATGGAGGGAGAAGAGATGTAGGGAGAAGATGAAGATGAACCAAAACCATGTGCCCTGGAGGAGCCACAAGTGCTAAGGATTTCAGAGATGGGCAATAGAGTAGTTTAGGGTACATTTGCCCAATCTAGGTGTGCAACTTGCATTTATATTAATTGAGTTTTCTGTTCTTTGCGTGGGCATTTTGGGGTTCAAGATTCACCTGTATAATTTTGGCTTGTATATTTTAAGTTTCTAGTGTTTTCATTTCATCTGGCTAAAGGGATCTGAGTGAGTGGTAGCTGGCTTTCTGCAGGTCAGCCTCAGGGAGTTGATGGCCAGGGATGTGCTTGCAGCAGTGGGCTCCAGGTATTTCAGGAAATACTGGTTCAGCCAGCTTATCTAGGGAAAACCTAAAGAGCTAGAGTGGGAGCAGGTTTTGACCTGAGCCATATGGCAGCAGGCTGACTGTGGGAGCCAGAGCAAATGGTCCATGGGGCTGGTAATTGGGGTGGGCAAGACCACCTATGCTGGCACATACCTGGCTTTAGCGTGGGTTTCACTTTTTAAAAACTACACGCTACAGGCATACATGTTTATATTCTTTGTCTTGACAACTGATAAAGTGATAAAGAATAGTTTGTCATGAGGTGGCATGGGAATGGTTTTGATACCCTTTCGGCCCTCACTCCTACTAGCCATCTAAAGCAGTTGGAAACCCTGCCTTCTGATCTTGAGAGTAATTGAGATAGCCCTGGTCTTTGCTGTCTACAGGATTTGGGAGAAAAGATACTACAACTTGTGTGGGCAGCACAATAAAGCTCTCCTTGATGGAAGGGCATCAGGGGAGCCATCCTAAAATGTGTAGGAGACCTAGCAGTGTCATCACTCATCTGATGTGAGGCAGAAAGGGCACAGGGGTGATGGCCTCTCCCTTCTCACCCCTTGCCACCTGCAGTAGTCAGGAGAGCTGTGCCAACTGTCAAGAGTGCTGGAGAGTCTTGCCTATCATCTGCTATAGGACTGTGGATAACAACCCTACAACTTGCCTGGGCAGTTGTGAGTGAGCCACACCAGGGAGATGACAGCCGGAGAATTGACCCTGCTTCCTGCTGATGGAAGTATTCTAGCTCCTCAAAGAGAATGACCATGACTTTCTCCATACAATAGTATATAAAATACAAAAATAGGGATTACTAAGCCAAAGTCATTGGGCTTATAACATTTCTGGGCATGAAGAGGAGAAGAAGCTTAAGACTTAGGGTAGTCATGATCTTCACCTTCAGTGTGTGTGTGATAAGCAGCCAGCTAATTGAAATGTATTATAAGGAGAAGCTATTTTACACTACAATTGAATCTCCATTTGAATTTTAATTTACTAGAACAAAACCCCCAGCCTAAAAGTGTGGATTTCACTAGTAACTGGTTTTCATAATTCTGTGGGTGGTTTCGGTTTAAACTTTTTATTAATGTTATTCTGGTGAGATTTATTGGAGTTAATTATCTGACAGGGCTTAATACTTTCTGACCTGCTGGTCATTGTTGCCTTCTTATGGAACCTCATTTGGGATTCCCTAAGCTTGGTGGCTTGGTTTTGTGAGGAGGGTATTCAAGGAAGAGAAAACTCAATGTGTAACTATAATGTTTCTGCTTTCTTCTGATTGTTGTCTTATTGATAAAAACATAGTCCATGCCAAAGGAAAGAGTTAATATGGGTGTAGACTATAGAAATACTTTATTGCCAGAAGTCATGATCTATTGGGAACTACTAACTGCCTCTCATAATTGCAATTTCAAAATAAACATCAGATTCTAATAAATTAAATTTGCATTAATATGCCCTGTGTGATGAAGTGGTTACATGGGAAATACAACTCAGGAAAATTTCCAGAACTTTTTAAGCCAAGGTTATTGGTTTCTAGTAATTATCTTCTGAGGCCCAAGTACCACTTTAATTGACCAAATCAATAACTTTAGTTGAATTTTGTTCTCCTGTGTATTAATGAGCAAATTTCTGTAGAACTGTTTCCTTGTGTCTGATAATGTGGCTATTTCCTGACACCAAACTGCTCCTCACTTACCTACTGCCATTGTTGAACATACCAAGTAAACATATGGCTATCTACATACTTTTGGCTTGATTTTGTTTAAAGGAAGCTATTCAAGACATTTCTTGAAATCATGATGTTCAATATTTGCATGATTTCTTACACCAACACTGTTACAGGTACAAGAAATGGAGATTCATGTCAAATATTTGATATGAACTAGGTATGATAGTCCATATATGCAATACTTGTGCTGAAACCTAATCAAATGGTGGCTGCAAATTTAGAGCTATGCTGGGCTACACAATGAGGGAATAGTCTATGATACATACCTCAAAAGAGAATAGGATTGTAGGTAGCACATTTGTATATTATACTTTTTATACTTGTACCATTGTACCTTATTTGAAATATTTCTTCACATATATTAAGATTTTGTTTAAACTGAAGTTAGATATTTGCTGCTGAGACTGTTCTCTCCGTATTTCCAGGGGTGAAGTGGAGGCTAATGTAAAGAAAATGAATGTCAATATTAATAAAAAAAAGCCAGGCAGTGATACTGCAAGCCTTTAATCCCAGCACTTGGAAGATAGAGGGTGGTGGATCTTTTTGTGAGTGTAAGGCAAAACCGGTTTACAGAGTACTTTCTATGACAGCCAGAGCTAAAACATGAAGATTTAAACATAGTTTAAAATTATTTCTCCACGTTTTGAAATTAACAAAAATAGTAGGATTAAGTTAAGGCTAGAACTCTAAGAATTTTAGAAATTCTCTATATTAGAATAAATTTCATACATCTGAGTTTAAATTTAAACTCAATATGTGAGAAAATTGCATAAATCCATAAGTGCAAACTCTATATTTTCAGTGTTGTGATAGCATATATCATACTATCATATGGTTACATTAATGCAACTCTTCTCTTTATTTTCAATTACCATAGTGATCATTGACCATACTATGCTAGCACCCTACCCCTGAAACATATAATTAACTTTTATTTATTTATTTATTTATTTATTTATTTATTTATTTATTTATTTCAATGCAAAATGCTATGAAGTTGCCAAGATTATTCTTGAATTTGGTGTATAGTTTAATCGGGCAGTACTATCCTCTTACTTCAGTATATTGAATAGCCTAAATCAAAGGCCTTCATCATTAGACTTTACTCGACATTATTGTCTATATCTCATTATTCCTTTAAAGACAAGACTTCAAGGCTTGTAGAACAGTTAAGAAGTCTGGATTATCTAAAGCATAATTATGAGTATTTAAAGGTGTTTTTATAAAAAAGGAAACCACATGAAGAAAAATGGTTGATTTTTAAATTGTGTTACAGAATGAGCAAACTATAAGTTCATAAGGGCTGATACAGGAAGATAGTGCTTAAGAAAAATGAACCTTGAACTTGGCCTTAAATCTATTATGTTAGCCTTTCTGCTGAGCCCTTATTATATGTAAGTACACTGTAGCTGTCATCAGACACTCCATAAGAGGCTGTCAGATTTTATTATTGATGGTTGTGAGCTGCTGGGATTTGAACTCAGGACCTTCTGAAGGACAGTCAGTGCTCTTAGCCACTGAGCCATCTCTCCAGCTTCTGCTGAGCTCTTAATGTCCTCAGGGAAAGGATTCATTCACTGTCAATACAATGACTTTTAAGAGACTAGAGTCCTCTATCAATCACATCTAACCATGGGGGCTAGATCTTCTTGCCATATATACTGTTTAAAACACACATCTGGTGGGCATTACTTTTCTTCTCCTTCTTCATTATTTTAGAAAACATATACTCTGTTCTAAGATCTCAATATCTAGACAATGCTTGTCTGGAGTCCTTGAAATTAAAAGGTCCAGGCTCTTCATGATAAGCCCTTGCATTGGAGAAAAGAGGCTCTCTGAAAATATGTGCTCCTATTTTTAAGGACTTGTGGTGAAAGAAAAATTGTGAAATTTAATAAAGAAGAAATGAAATGTTCAATTGGAGACCAAAATTGCTTTACAGCAATACAATAAAATAAAACACAAGTTAGTTGCCCTCAGCACTAAACTATTATTCACACACAGCAAAACAGGAAGTAGCCCTGAGGCTTGCTTGACCAGAAAGGTATGAGTGATGAGAGTTTTATTTCTTTGCTTTTAACCTCTAAGGATCTGTGAAGGAAGGATGAAATTTTTCACATGAAGTCAAGTAAAAGATAAAAAATCTGTTCCATGTTATTCTCACATTTTTTCCCATCTATTATTCTAACAAGCTAGTACTAAACTGAATCAAATTTATATATTATTTGTTCTGTTAGATAAAATACTGAAAGCTAGAAAGGTCTTTTTTCTATCAGAAATGAAGAAATTCTTTCAGACCTGTAGTAGAATCTTTCCAGTTTATTGAAAAATTAACAGATAAATAACTATATTAAATTTCAATCCCCAATTATATATCTAATATGTAGTATAATATTAAGCTCAAAGATTTCTATATTTGGTCAGGCTATTGGAGATGACTTGGGGGGAAATGTGCTTACTGTTCAAGGAGGACCTTAGTTCAAATTCCCAATTCTGATATAAAAATTAGGGTGAAATACACTTGCTTCTAATCTAAGCTTTAGGGAAGCAGAAGCAAGGAGATTCATGTAGCTCACTGAACAAGTAAATTATGATGAATTTGTGAATTCCATGTTTCATTGAGAGATTCTAGCTTTAAAACAATGCCACATGTGAAGAAACAAAGCCAGCCATGCAGTTTTGAGTTCTTGCGTCTATACACACAGTCGCAGGTTCCCATCTTCATGTTCATACATATACACAAGACATACATACACACATAGATGAGGGTTATCCTTTTTTAATAAGTAGAATATTTAGTTGGAAAATGGTCATATAGGTAGCAGGCTAAAAGAATTAGAAGCAATTGTTCAGAAGGCAGATAGCACGTTCAGATGTTTTGTTTCCTTATTGAAGAAAAAAAGAAAGGAATTGTTTATCAACACTTTTTTCATGTCTTCAGCAATAGCTCAATTCCTCATCTTGAAAAAAATTCTTTGAGTTTTGCTTATGAAGTAGAGAAGAGGAAGCTGGTTGGAGACTGAAATGTCTGATTCTTTATGGCTCATTTATTCTGTGTGCTCTGTCAGTGGTTCCTGTGTATGCGATTGCCATCAGTCCAGTGGTCAACTTGTGAGATAAGACAATAGGTGGTATCCAGTGTGTCACTAGGAAGTATTTTATCCAACCTGGAATCACTGTATTTGCCTGTTTATTGTGTAGAAAAGGCACTTGTTTCTTATCCCCACAACATGAAAGATAATAAAATAACAAATAGCAATTAAAATGGCAAAAAGTTGATTCATAATAATGATCACAATTACCATCTTAATAATGACAAGACCCTAATAATTCCAACAACTTGAAAAAATGCTTTCTTTTCTATAGTCAGCATTGGACCATGTTTTCATCCAACTAAGACATTAATGCAGGATTTCAATTCAATTTTCCTTTGTGTATTCTGTGATAAAGCCATCATGTCTGGCATTATATTTTACATCCAGGGACAATCAAGCATTACCAATTCTATTTTCATTTTCAGGAGTTAATTTTTCTTTGATTTTTCCCATGCTAGAATTAAAAAAATATATATATCCTAGAAGTATCAGGTAACAATTTTACATTGTATATTTCCTTTATTCCCTAAACCCAGCACTAGAAACTCACAAATTATCTTTAGATGAATTGCCAAAATTAGTATGAGATCAGAAATATCGCTAAATTTTTCTAAAGCATGCAAAACATGTACTTATAAATTACTCATCATACCTCTTGCAATTAAAAAAAAAAACCTTAAGAGATGAGCTGTTTGGAAAATATAAAAACTAAAGGTCAGTGATTAACTTATATTATCAACTTGACTGGACTTAAGATCACCTAAGAAATATGCCTCTGAAAGTATTGTGAGGGTGTTTTTAGAAATGCTTACCAAAGGACAAAGAACTTACTTGAATGGGTGGCATTGCAAATTCGATTGAGGAGAGGAACTCAGCCCTGTGAAGGTTCTGTGCCCCAGTGTAGGGGAATGCCAGGGCCAATAATTGGGAGAGGGTGGGGTGGCAGGCATGGGGAGGGGGACGGCAACAGGGGTTTGTTCTTGTTGTTTTTGTTTGTTTTTTTGGAGGGGAAACTGGGAAAGGAGAAATTACATGTAAATAAAGAAAATATCTAAAAAAAAAAAAGAACATTCTGAATTGCTATGTCTCTGAGTCTTTACTGTGGATAAAATGGGACCATCCAACTACTTATAATACTATCATAACTTCTGTCTCTGTCGCAGCTGAGTAAGGGGAACAGGATCCACAGTCAAGCAACAGATTAAGGAAGATCTCCATAGGATCCTGTCCCAGTTGCTTCATTGTTCTTGTGCCGTGTGTGCTCCTGGCCAGTCTAAGACAGTTATTGGAGAGAAAGTGGCTATTTCACCTCTGAGCCCCAGAATGAGAGCACCTCTGTGAGAACAGCGTTTTCCTGGCAGGACCTCTGTACTGCAGGCTGTGGTATAGCTTTAGCTCCCAGGGATCCATCCCATATACAGTCACCAAACCAAGACACTATTGACCAACAAGTGCTTGCTAACAGAAGCCTGATATAGCTGTCTCTGGAGAGGCTCTGCCAGTGCCTGACAAATACAGAGGTGGATGCTTTCAGCCAACCATTGGACTGAGCACAGGGTCCCCAATGGGAGATCGAGAAAAGGACCCAAGGAGCTGAAGAGGTTTGCAGCCCCACAAGAGGAACAACAATATGAACCAACTAGTGCCTCCAGAGCTCCCAGGGAATAAACCAACAACCAAAGGGTACACATGGTGGGACTCATGACTCCAGCTGCATATGTAGCAGAAGATGGCTTTGTTGGACATCAATGGGAGGAGAGGCCCTTCGTCCTATCAAGACTTGATGCTCCAGTGTAAGGGAATGCCAGGACCAGGAACAAGAGTGGGTGGGTTGATGAGCAGGGGGAGGAGGGAGGGAATAGGGGGTTTTCAGAGGAGAAACCAGGAAAGGGGATACATTTAAAATGTTAAGTAAAGAAAATATCTAATAAAAAATAAAAATATAAATAAAAGGAAGATCTATGTAAAGACCAAGGTGCACATCTGATACACATCAAAGAGTGTATCAGAGTACAGAGTACAGGCCAGAGTACAGCCCATACTCACTCCTTGGTTTGTGGTTCATTTTCTAGGAGCCCCTAAGGGTCCAGAATAGTTAACTCTGTTTTGCTGTGCATTCCTTATCCTTTCCAGGTCCCTGAATCGCTTCTCCCAGCTCTTCCAGATGACTTCCCTAAGTGGATCTCTACATCTGTTTCCCTTGCCTACGCCTGTGTATTCAGTCATTACAGAGTATTATTAATAGTGTCAAGGGTTGGTTCTTGCCCATGGGTTGGGTCTCAATTTTAGCCAGTCATTGGTTGTCTATTCTCCCCAACTCTGCTCTGCCTTTGTCCCTGCACATCTTGTAGGCAGGACACAGTTTGAGTAGAAGGTTTCTGTTCATTTCCCTCCACTGAGAGTCCTGTCCGTCTATAAGAAGGGACCACTTCAAGATCCATATCCCCAACTGATAAGTATATCAGATAGATTTGCCCCATAGACACTTGGGAGCATACACCTCACCCAGATCTCTGGAACATCCCAGAGTACACCCCAACAGTGAGTTTCGTTATGTTTCTCCTGCCCTTACTGCATCTGATCCTTCCCTGATCTGCTTCCCTACCAATAATACCCATTCACACCCAGTTCTCTCCCTCCATCCACCTCCAATATCTATTTTATTTCCACTTCTGAGAAAGATTCAACTGTCGTACTTTGGGGCCATTTGTCATTTGGCTTCAGTTTGAGGATGATAGTATGACTGTACTTTATGGCTAATATCCACTTGTGAGTACATACCACGTGTCCTTTTGAGCCTGGATTACCTCACTTAATATATTTTCTAGTATCATCCATGTGTCTGCAAATTTCAAGATGCCATTTTTGTTTATTTGTTTGTTTGTTTCTTAGAATTTTTTGTATTTCTATTTTTTATTACCTGTAAGTTTTCTATAGGTTTCTAGTAGAATTTTTTAAAGTAAATAATCTTTATAAACATTTTCTGAGAAATTATTATTGAAATAATGAAAATACTTATACTGAGCTGGTGATATTCCTTTTTATTATATTATTATTATTTTTTTTTGATATTTTAATAATCTAGTCATTGTCCCCCTGCAGGTCCACTCTCCCATGGTTCCTCTACCCATTCCTCCTCCCCATCTCTAAGAGGATGTCTCCCTCACCTCTGCCAGGCTTCACCACTCCCTGTAGCCTCAAGTCTCTCAAAAATTAGGCACATTTTCTCCTACTGAGGCCAGACCAAACAGTCCTCTGCTATATATGTGTCAGGGGCCTTTGACCAGCTCCCATATGCTGTCTGTGTGGTAGCTCAGTGATGAGAGATTTTAGGGGTCCAGGTTAGTTGAGACAGCTGGCCTTTCTATGGGGTCTCCATCCTCCTCAGCTTCTTCCATTCTTTTCCTAATTCAACCACAGGGTTCCCCAACTTCAGTCCAATGGTTGGGTGTAAGAATCTGAGTCTGTCTCAGTTATCTGCTTGTTGGACCTCTCAGAGGATTGCCATGCTAGGCTCCTGTATATAAGCACCCAATAGCATCAGTAATAGTCTCAGGCCTTAGAGCCTCCCCTTTAGATGGATCCCAAGTTGGGCTGGTCACTGGACTACCTTTTGCTTGTTTTTAAGAGATTACTAGTATTCAGTTTTATAAATGAACATGTTATTTATCCAATCTTCAGTTGAGGGACATATCGGTTATTTCCAGTGTCTGGCTATAACAAAGAAGGCTGCTATGAACATAGGTGAGAAAGTGTCCCTGTAGAATGGTAAAGCATCATTTGTGTATATGCACAGAAGTGGAAACGCTGGATTTTGAGGAAGAACTATTCTAAATTTTCAGAGAAACTGACATATTGATTTCCAGAGTAGTTATACAAGTTTGCATTCCAACTAGTAATACAAGCATATAAAGTGTGTTCCCGTTGCTCCACATCCATTTCAGCATGTGCCATCTTTTGATTTTTTTTTTTCGAGACAGGGTTTCTCTGTGTCTCTTTGGCTGTCCTAGAACTCACTCTGTAGACCAGGCTGTCCTCGAACTCAGAAATCTGTCTGCCTCTGCCTCCCAAGTGCTGGGATTAAAGGTGTGTGCCACTACCACCCTGCCATCTTTTGAATTTTTGATAGTAGCTATTCTGATGGACATAAGGTGGAGTCTCAGACTCATTTTGACTTGAATTTCCATGAAAATTAAGGATATTGGACATTTCGGTAAGTGCTTTTCAGGCATTAGAAATTTCTCTGTTGTGAATTCTCTATTTAGGTCTGTTCCCCTTTTTTAGTTGTTATTTGGTTTGTTGTCTAAATTCTTGAGTTCTTTATATATTTGGGATATTAGCCCTCTGTCAGATGTAGGAGTGATGAAGATTTTTTTCCCAATCTACAGGCTGTCATTTTTATCTTATTGACAATGTCTTTTGACTTACTGAAGCTTTTCAGTTTCATGAAGTGCCATTTATTAATTGTTGATCTTAGGGCCTGAGCCATTAGTGTTCAGTACAGGAAATTGTCTCCTGTACCAAAGACTTGGAGGCTATTCCCTACTTTCTATTCTATTAGATTTAGTGTATCTGGTTTTATGTTGATGTCTTTGATACACTTGACTTGAGTTCTCTGCAGGTAGATAATTATGGATCTATTTGCATTCTCTAAATGCAGCATCAAGTTAGAACAGCACCATTTTCTAAAGATGCTTCTTTGGCTAAAATGAAGTCTCCATAGATGTGTATGTTTCTTTCTGAATCTTCCATTTATTCTTTTGTTCAACCTGCCTGCTTTTATTCCACTATTGCTTAGTCGTAGAACTTGAAATCAGGGATGATGATACATCCAAAAGTTCTCTTACTGCACAGTTTTAGCTATCTTGTGGTTTTTTTGTTTGTTTGTTTTTCCTTATAAAGTTGATAATAGTTATTTTCAACATTTGTAAAGAATTGTGTTTGAATTTTGATAATGTAAATTGAATTGCATCTATAGATTGCTTTTGATAAGATGGCCATTTTTCCCATGTTAGTGCTCCTTATCCATGAGAATAAGAGATCTTTCCATCTTCTGATCTCTTACTCAATGTCTTTCTGCAGAGACTTGAACTTCATATCATTCAGGTCTTTCACTTGCTTATTTAGAATTACCCAAAATTGTTTTTATTTTAAAGGGTGTTGTTTCCCTAATTCCTTTCTTTGCCCATTTACCATTTATCAGTAGAGCCACTAATATCTTTGAGTTAATTTTGTGTCTAGTTATTTTGATAAAGCTGTTTGTCAGCTGTGGGAGTTCTCTGATTTTTTTTGTAGATCACTTATGTATATCAAGAAATTATATGTGAATAGTGATACTTCACTTCTTCATTTTCAATTTATATCCCCTTGATTCCTTTCAGTTATCTTATTGCTCCATGTAGAATTTCAACTACTATATTGAAGAGATATGGAGAGAGTGAACAGCATTGTATTGTCTTTGATTTCAATGATGTTGCTTTAATTTTCTTTCCATTTAATTTAGTGTTTACAATTGGCTTGCTGTTGTTGTCTTTATTATGTTTAGGTATGTGCCTTGTATGATTAATCTCCCTAAGACTTTTCACATGAAGAGATGTTTGATTTTTGTCAAAGGTTTTCAGCAACTAATGAATGATCGTGTATTTTTTTTTCTTTTAGTTAGTTTATATGGTGGATTTCATTGATGGTTTGTCATATATTGCACCACCCTGTGTCCCTGGCTTCAAGCCTACTTGATCATGGTGGGTGATGTCATTGATATTTTCTTAGATACAGTTTATGAATATTTTATTGAGTTTGCAGCAATGTTCATATGAATAATTAGATTAAAATTATCTTTTCTTGTTGAGACTTTGTATGGTTTAGGTATCAGGATGACTGTGGCTTCATAATTTTTGCAATGTTAATTCTGTTTCTATTTTGTGGAATAGTTTGAGGAGTATTGATATTAGCTCTTCTTTGAAAGTCTGGTAGAAATCTGTGCTAAAGCCATCTGACCCTAGCCATTTTGATTGAAAGATTTTTAATGACTGCTTCTATATTTTAGGTGTTGTACTACTGTTTTCTTTGTTTACCTCATCTTTATTTAACTTTGGTATGTGGAATTTATCAAAGAAGTCATCCATTTCATTTATAATTTTCAATATTGTGGAGTACAGGCTTTTGAAATGAGACTGAATGATTTTTTTGGATCTCCTGTGTGTCTGTTGTTATATCCTCCTTTCTATTTCTGATTATTTTAATTTGAATATTCTCTCTTTGCCTTTATGTAGCTTGTTTAATGTTTGTCTATCTTGTTAATTTTCTCAAAGAACCAGCTCCTGGATTTGTTTACTCTTTATATTGTTTTCATTGCTTCTAATTTATTGATTTCAGCCCTGAGTTTAATTAGTCATTGTGAGTATATTTGCTTCTCTTTTTCTGCTAGAGCTTTCAGGTATGCTGTTAAGTTGATGGTATGAGATCTCTCCTTGTTTCCTTATAAAGACACTAAGTGTCATTAACTTGCCTCTTAGCACTAGTTTCATTGTATCCCATAAGTTTGGTATGCTGTGCCCTCATTTTTATTGAATTCTAGAAAGTCATTAATTTTTTTCTTTATTTCTTCTTTGACCCAGTAATCATTTAGTATACAGTTTCCAGTTTCCAGTAGTATGCAGGCTTTCTGTTGTTTTTATTGTTGTTGAGGTTCAGCTTTAATCTATGGTAATCTGAAAATATAGGAGAGGTTATTTCAATCTTTTATTTGTTGAGGCTTGTTTTGTTATCCATTATATGCTTAATTTTGAGGGAGTTTCTGTGAGGAGCTGAGAAGATATATTCATTTATGATTGGGTGAAATGTTCTATAGGTATCTATTAGATCCATTTGTTTCATAACCTCTGGTAGTTTAATTATTTCTCTGTTTAGCTATGTCTCAATGACTTACTTGTCTATCAGTCAGAGTGAGGTGTTGAAATCTCCCACCATTAATGTGTATGGAACAACTTGTGATTTAAGCTTTAGTAATGTTTCTTTTATGAATGTGGGTGCCCTTCTATTTGGGGCATAGATATTTTAAAAAATGAGAAATCCTCTTGGTAGAATTTTCCATTGATGAGTACGAAGTGTTCTTCCTAATTTTTTTGATTACTTTTGGATGAAAGTCTGTTTTATTAGATTTTAGAATGGGTACTACAACTTTCTTCTTGGGTCTGCTTGATTACAAAAGCCTTTTCCAGCCCTTAACTATGAGGTAATCTATCTTTCTGGCTGAGATGTTTCTTGTATATAGCAGAATTCTGTGTCCCATTTATATCACTATTCTGATAGCCTGTGCCTTTTATTTGGGGGATTTAGTCGATTGATGTTGAATGATATTAATGACCAATAATTGTTTTTACTGTTATATTGATGTTGGTGGTTATAGTATGTATGTCTTCTTTTGGTTTTAGTGGTGTAATATTATTTCTTATGTTTTCTTAAGTGTTATTACCTTATGTTAGAGGTTTGTTTTTTGTTTTTTGTTTTTGTTTTTTTTTTTTCAATTTTTTTTATTGGATACTTTATCTATTTTTCAAATATTTCCCCTTTCCAGGTCTCACCTTTGGATACCCCCAACCCATTCCCCCTCCCTCTTCCTCTATAAGGGTCCTTCCCCCCCCACACACACACACACACTCTTGCCTTCCTGCTTTGGCATTCTCCTACAGTGGGGACTCAAACACCTTCAAGCACAAGGGTTGCTCCTTCCACTGATGTCTAACAAGGCCATCCTCTACCATATATGCAACAGGAGCCATGTTTTGTCATGGTATCCTTTGTAGGGCTGGGTTAGTAGAAATACATTGTTTAATTTTGCCATGGAACACCTTATTTTCTCCATTTATGGTAATCAGAAGGTATGTTGGCTTTTGGAGTCTGGGCTGACATCTATTAGGTCTTTGGGACTGCAAGTCATCTTCTAACTTTTAGATTGTCTGATGAGAAATTCTGGTAGTTCTGTTTTTATATGTTATTTAGTCTTATTGTCTTTCAGCTTTTAATATTTTTCTTTATTCTATACATTTAGCTTTTTGTGGTGCAAAAAATATTCTTTTCTGGTCAAATCTATTTGAGATTCTCTAAATGTCTTGTATATTTATTTGCATCACTTTCTTTAAGTTAGGGAAATTTTCTTCTATGATTTTGTTGAAGATATTTTCTGGGCCTTTGAACAGAGACTCTTCTCCTATTCTCGTTATTCATTGGTCTGGTATTCTCATAGTGTCCCAGATTTCCTGGATATTTGATGTCATAAACTTTCTATATTTTCATTTTCTTTGATGAATATATTAATTTCTTCTACTGGATCTTCTCTGACTGAGATTCTCTCTTCCATTTCCTGTATTCTTTGGTCATGTTTATGTCTATAGTTGTTATTCTCTTTCCTAGGTTGTCCATCTTCAGGATTGCCTCAGTTTATGTTTTCTTCATTTTATCTGTTTCTGTTTTCATTTTATGGACAGTGTTATTCATATCCTTCATCTGTTTCATTGTAATTTTTTGGATTTTTTTAAATTTATTTCTTTTCTTTTTAAATACTTATACCTGTTTATATGCATTTTCCTGTATTTCTTTAAGGAATTTATTAATTTCCTTTTTAAAGGTCTCTATCATGTTTATAAAATTGGATTCAAAGATTATCTTCTTATGTTTCAATTATGAGAGAATCTTCATGGCTTGCTGTAGCAGGTTAAATGAGCTCTGTTAGTATCATATTTTTCTGGTTCTTATTGACTGTGTTTTTAAGCTCACCTTTAGATATCTGGTTTTTCCAGATTTTGGCTGGATGATTCTGATGCCAGCAGTACACCATGGGAAGGCAACATAATCAATGTGCCAGACAATGGAAGTCAAGGGACCCAACTCTGCTGGCTCTGCCTCAGGCAGACCTGACTGGCAAGAAATTGGTGAGGCATTGTTTGAGGCTGGATGTTCTCAACACTCCCATAGGCCTCTACAAAGAGGCAGAAAAATTTGGGGCTCTTACATGGTACTACAAGGCTCATCAGGATAGCTGGATAAGCCCAGAATCAGACAGTGTATGCCAGGAGACCATTTGCATACAACTCACCACTTCTGGCACTGCCCAGGTAGACCAGGGTGGGAATGGATTGGTGGAACAGTGGTTCAAGGTAGTTGTTTTTGGGGTTTCTGCAGGCCTCCATGGAGAAGCAGGATATTCTTTTTTTTTTTTTTCGATAT
>NW_022196903.1:69288085-69291522 GCF_008632895.1 Mastomys coucha | reverse complement strand
CATAAATTTATTGTTTTTAATAGCTGAGTAGTACTCCATTGTGTAGATGTACCAAAATTTCTGTATCCTCTGTTGAACCCAGATGTCCCTCAACCATTTGTTGAGGGACATCTGGGTTGTTTCCAGGTTCTGGCTATTATAAATAATGCTGCTATGAACATGGTGGAGCATGTGTCCTTGTTACATGTTGCAGTATTTTTTGGGTATTTGCCCAGGAGTGGTATAGATGGGTCCTCCGGTAGTACTATGTCCAATTTCCGGAGGAACCGCCAAACTGATTTCCATTGTGATAAAAACTGCGTGGTACTGGCATAGTGACAGGCAGGTAGATCAATGGAACTGAATTGAAGACACAGAATTGAACCCACGCCCCTATGGTCACTTAATCTTTGACAAAGGAGCTAAAACCATCCAGTGGAAGAAAGACAGCATTTTCAACAGATGGTGCTGGCTCAACTGGAGGTTAACATGTAGAAAAATGCAAATCGATCCATTCCTTTCTCCTTGTACAAAGCTCAAGTCCAAGTGGATCAGGGACCTCCACATCAAAGCAGATACATTAAAACTAAGAGAAGAGAAATTGGGGAAGAATCTCGAGCCAATAGGCACAGGGGAGAAATTTTCCTGAAGAGAACACCAATAGCTTCTGCTCTAAGATCAAGAATTGACAAATGGGACCTCATAAAGTTGCAAAGCTTCTGGAAGGCAAAAGACACTATCAATAGGACAAAACGGCAACCAACAAATTGGGAAAAGATCTTTACCAGCCCTATATCTGATAGAGGGCTAATATCCAATGTCTACAAAGAACTCAAGAAGTTAGACTCCAGAGAACCAAATAACCCTATTAAAAAATGGGGTACAGAGCTAAACAAAGAATTCTCAATTGATGAACACCGAATGGCTGAGAAGCACCTAAAGAAATGTTCAACATCCTTAGTCATCAGGGAAATGCAAATCAAAACAACCCTGAGATTTCACCTCACACCAGTCAGAATGGCTAGAACGAAAAACTCAGGCGACAGCAGATGCTGGAGAGGTTGTGGAGAAAGAGGAACATTACTTCATTGCTGGTGGGATTGCAAACTGATACAACCACTCTGGAAATCAGAAGCAGGATATTCTTAAGAATCAAATAAACTTTCCTTCCATAAGTATCTTCTTGCTAGAAATTTATTTGAACACAGCAACATAAAAGTATAATATTGAAAATTTGTGCCTAAAGTAGGGTAGAATTATGATGGTAGTCTTTATGGTGAATTTAACTGGACTTAACCTAATAAAGATACCACTCCAATTCTATTCCATGGAGCCTATCCTGAGGAAGGAAGAACCATTATAAATGTGGGTAATATTGGACAATATGTTAGAAAAGTTAAGTGAGATTTGGGCTGACACTTCCTTCTTGGCCTCCTGGTTGTAGATGGAATATGATCAGCTGCTTTGCTCTCTTTCTGGCTTGCTTACTCTACCAGGAATGAATGTTCCCCTTCTTAAACCTTGAGCTAAAATAAACCCTTCTTTCATCAAGTTGAATTTGTGAAGTATGTTGTGACAGCAATTAGAAATGGATGATGAGGTTTTGCTCCTATACACCACCATTCTGGAATTACCCCTGAACACACACACACACACACACACACACACACACACACACACACACACACACACAGATGCATAGACATTATCATATATCTATCAAATTTTCATAGAAAATTATAAGTGAATAAATGTTTTCCTATAAATTAAAAAACATAAAATCTACTGTATTGTACAGTTGACAGAGGGAAAACTAGAACATGATTATTCCCATAAAGGTATTCATTTTAGTGGATTCTCTTTTGGGGCCCACTGTGTTATTGGCCAGGAGTGATGATTGAAATAGTGAAGAGGATTAACTAAGACAATACCTTTAAGCGAGATTACACTAAACACATTTGCAAGAAACACTCAAGGGCACCATGGAGCATTCTGTTGCAATATTAGATTAGAAGTACCATCTCAAGAACTACCTAGTGCTACCTAGTACTACCTAGTACTAACATCTTAAGTTCTACCTAGGTGAAGCAGGAAACACTTCTTGTAATTTTTTCCCCCTGAGGTAATCTCACCACTGCCCTTTGGAAGACAAAGACCCAAATTGCAAATCGGCAGACTCATCAAAGCACGTTGCTGTTTTCTAGCTTAAAGTTAAGTTTATTTCCCTTTCTGAAAATCTGATATTTATATAATTTCAAACATTTTTCTTTCTTTTGAATATACAAGTCTTGCCTTTATGACAGTGTCAATGAAACAAAAAGACACCCATGACCTTGCTAGCTCTCAACGCTACTATTTGCAGCGTTTCTTTGACTACCCTGTGAAAAACAGCCATGGTCCTGGAAATTTCTACAAACATTTTCATTAATGTTTTACATTATATTTTTCCAAATGTCAGCCTTTTTTTTCTCAGTCCTTCAAATTTGATAACCACCTCAATTTACTCTTACAAAAGTAGCCATCTTAGTCTTCCACAGTAGAGAACAAATCTCTATCTATTTATGAAGCAAGTTGGAAAAACAGTTCTTGCCTCAGGTTTCTCCCAGTTAGGCAGGGAGGTCAAATACATTCTTATCACTCCTGGCAGCATTAGTGACCCTTTCTTTAGTACTTAGTAATGGAAAAATTGCTTCAGGCAGAAATGTTAGCTCTCTTTTGGAAAGCAATGGAATGGAAATAAAAGAGGGAAGGACTTATATCAACATTTGGTTAGGGAGTGAGGGCACAGATAACATTATAACTGAAGAGTGTATGAAAGGATATGAGAGAGAATGAAAGGGTGAATATGGAAAAATTGATAAGGGGGAACCAATAATGACTATAATATCAGGAGAAAGGAAACAACTATTTGTTTCAGAAGTTTCAAAACACTAAGTTTCAAACCATGATGCTTTTATTTAATTTTTTTCTCTTGTGACAAAAACAGCAGTGGACATAGTTGCATATTTACATGTACATACCAGGTATCTATATCAAACATTGTTTGTTTGTGTGTGTGTATGTTTTACATTTTCATTCTCTTGAGTGGTGTATATAATCTAGAAAACATTTAAAATAGATGGGTGGATGTCTTTAAATTCTTCTCAGATACCATATTATTTTAGGTCAATGATTTTCTTATATGCTTATTTTGTGTATGGGTGAAAATAAGGGAATTCAAAGTGTGTATGAAGTCTAGAAAGGGATGAATAATCAAGCAAAAGACAAGAGAGTATACAGGTCAATAGAAGAGCATTTATCTAATGTATGTAAGCTCCTGGCTTTGATAGTTTAAAATATGAATAATAAAATAGCAACAAATCACAACAAACAACACAAATCATAGCAAAATACACCACAAAGGTAGGGAATACAGGAAACTTTGAAATTCAAGGCAGAGACAGAGCTAGAGAGAGAGA